>NC_092269.1:1664840-1972340 GCF_036320965.1 Panulirus ornatus
CCAACGGGTACCAAGACAAAGGCAGAAGTACCAGAGGAACACAAGAAATCATCAAGACATGGGCAGCAGTGCCAGTAGGATCCTAGTAACCACCAAGACAAAGGAAGCAGTGCCAACAGAGTCCCACTGACCATCAAAACAAGGGCAACAGTGCCAGCAGGACCCCAGTAACCACGAAGACAAAGAAACAAGACCCACTATGACGCTCTTTCGAACAACTCATGAAGAATAATATAAAACTAATACATATAAACCTTTTATTCATCAAAATCTTATGTCAATTCTTCGACAAATATAGAAAAATAAGAAAAACTCCTAAATACAGCTTCTATATGTTACATTCTTACCTAACAACCAGGAAAAAAATACACCAATAACGAAACCCTGAAGGAATTACGTTATTCGAGACGTTGTGTATCCTTGAATTACATGAGAGTGGCCAGCATGGGCCGCCACAACATCCTCATGCACCACTAACTCCTTTAAATCAACCCAAACACTGGCGTGTGTCGTCCTGCCCTCTACCTCTCTACCTCCAGCCACACCATCATCTTGTACCACCCTAAGCCAGTATGTCTGCATCCTGGCCATTCAGTAACTTGCACCCTGAGCACCACCATCTTCCACCTAAAACTTTGTCAATAAGCAACTCCCACATACTCAACACTCTTAGATCAACATTTTTAATGGCGTTTTGTAACGGGTAACAGACGGGGTGGGACCCATGATGTTGGCTGGCATATAGGGTGTGACTTGGGGTCTACAGTGGCAGTCAAGGTGTAGGCTGGTGGTCAGGGTGTTCGACAGGGTGTAGACAAGCATCTGATGTGTCCGGTAGGGTGTGCAGGGATAAGACAAGGCCAGTCACAAGGTCTCTTTATTACCCAGCAAGGTCGGGAATCCCACTCCGCACTACGCCTCACAAGGTTATGACCAAACTACGTGTTACTGATGCAAATTATGATATACTCATTAATACACACACACACACACACACACACACACACACACACACACACACACACACACACTGTACACAAGGTGTTGTATTACCACCGCTACAATAATGTTGACTGTATAAATACAACTGGTGGCGCGCTTGAGGTCGAGTTCTTATCCTAACCCACAAGGTCAGCACTGTGGACATGGAAATAAGGTTATTTTACCATCTTTATCGAAAGAACGTGTAAGATCAAGCAACCTAATACTCTACTACGGAAGTACCAGCTTCAAATGGCACCAGGTAAAAGGACGACCCAAGCCTAGTATGGTAACTTCACGCGGCACCAGGTCAAAGGAGGAACTTGGCCTAGTACAAGAAGCTTCCTCAAGCTCCAGGTAACCAGGAGGAACATGATGTAGTACACCGTCAGTGTGGTTCACGAGGACTGTAGCGAGGGCGGCCTCTAGCGGGCATGGGCCTCCGTCAGGCAGGTGGTGACCAACTCGGGTTCCCCTACAGACATCTCTATCTACTGGTCGGCGGGAGGAGAGGGAAGTGGGTGGTGCATCTGGCTGTTGGTATTCATGTTGATGTTCCCTTATATCTGCCAACAGTTTTACCAATGACATTCCTCCCTTCCTCAGCTCCTTTTTACTCCACCATAAGCTTAAGCTATTGATGTTGGTGAACGGCTGGTGAGTAAGGGAGTACAGTGAGCGCATGGGAAAGTGTAGTAGTATCGGGGTATGAGGGGACTACCTCAGCTGGGTGATATACGCAACTAACATGTGTTGGGCAGCTGGTCTCCTGCGCCGTGCCTCCTCTCCCACCTCCTCCTCTGATCTCAGCGCTTACCACTCGACATACCAGCCATAAATAATGCACCATGTGCTCAGCGCCATCAAGATTTTTTGTTTTCTTTTGACTTAATGACCCGAGTGATTCCAGATGACATCTGTCATCACAAGTGATCCCCCAGTGATTCTGGCTGACGTGTGTCATGGTCATGTGTGGATGACACCTGTAATGCTGCTGGGCCAAGGGGCACCGAGGCGCAGATAAGACCACCAATAATGTCACCAGTAATCAGCCGCGACCATGACGGATGCATATAAATACCTTCTCCTGTCCATATATTGTCACAGACGGTGATGATGACACCTGACGAATGTTCAGCTCTGCGTCTTGAGGACGGCCACATGATGATGATGATGATGATGATGATGATGATGATGATGATGATGATGATGGGAAGAAGAGCTGCACCTACGTGGTGGTGGTGGGAGTGGTGGTGATATAGTGGTGGCGGTGGTACAGTGGTGGCTGACAGTGAACGTTTGGTGACAGTGGCGGGGAGTGTGTGGTTGGGGGACACAGAAGTTGTGAAGTTCGGTGTGTTGTGGTGGTGGTGGACGAGGTAGCCAGTGGTGAAGGAAGGACACCAGAGTAACGGCGGGCGGGGGTGGCTGTGCTGATGACTTTTCATAAGCAACCTTTTTGCCTCTTTCTCCAGTAAGAAGAGTGGGAGGAGTTCTATACACGTGGGGTCCTTTCTCTTAAACTTTCTCCACTGCCATTCAACTTTCCAACTTCATTACATTGTCTACATTCACAATATCCTCGCTCAGCCCATTCCATTCATCCAATTCTCCGTTGCTTGCTGCTGAAGCAATTCTTCGCATCTTTCTTAATTAACAAGTTTCTTGCCCTGGGTCTCGCCGTGACCTCTGCACATTTCTACATGGCTTCTTTCAAAGCAACACTCGTTCCATATGATTTACATACTTCATGGCTGTAATCAAGTCTCCCCTAATCCCTCTCTCTCATTCACGGTGGGCGAATTTATGGCCTCTTAACTTCTCCCCGTAACTCAGCTCTCTCACTGCTGGTACCGTCTTTAGTGCCCTCCTGTGGATCTTCTCTATTAGATCTGCTAGTCTCTTGACCCGACGAAATGTGAGATGCATACTCCACTTCTGCTCTAATATACCCTGTAAATAGAGTATGAAACACGTCCTTATCCACGTACTACTAATACGTAATCTTGATATAAAACCATCGGATAATTTGTATCCTCAATAGTTCTCCTACTGTGGGCAATATATGTGGACTTCTCCCCATCAAATCCCTTTCACGCATGAATTTGTATGATTTGTTTCTTGCCACATTAACAGTCACACCGAGGTCTTCCTACGTCTAGCCCGTATTTAACTACTCTGCATTTCCTCGTGTTGAACTTCATCAAAAGCGCACCTGACCAACTCCGGGAGCTGAACCTGTTTCTTTGCAAGGTGACTCACAGCTGGTTGTTCCCCACGACTCTCGTGACCTTACCATCTGAAAACCATGTTCCAGTGTGGTTCCAGGGAGTCATTTACACATGTCCAGAACAACAGCAGTCCTACGGCCGAACCCTGCGGCACACCACTGGTTACCCCCCCACTCCACTCTCAGGAAAGGCCCCTCTGACGTGTGTTCCCCATTTTTTCCCTCCCACACTCGCATCACCATCGATCTGTCGTAGGAGTCTCGTCCCTTACACCAGCCTGAATACCCAGCTTCTTCTTTACCACCACGGTGTGTGGGGGACGCTGTCACATGGTGTGTGGGGGACGCTGTCACATGGTGTGTGGGGGACGCTGTCACATGATGTGTGGCGGACGCTGTCACATGGTGTGTGGGGGACGCTGTCACATGATGTGTGGGGGACGCTGTCACATGGTGTGTGGGGGACGCTGTCACATGGTGTGTGGGGGACGCTGTCACATGGTTTCTGGCAGTCCAGGGACACACAATAACGACACAACAACGACACCAACAGACGTCGCTTTCTCACTCACACTTATCATGGAAACCTCGTGATTTGTTACGCACGACCTCTTCTCTCAGAACTCGAGAGTTACTTCTTACTTCAGTAGCTCCTCCTTGGCAAAGTATCATCCGTTTGTTATCTGATTATCTCTGCAGTGGTGGTGGTGGTGGAGGGGGAGGAGCTCTAGTGTGGTGGTGAAGGAGCAGCCGCACAAAGGCCCTCGACATGGGTCTGGGCCGGTGACCCGCCACTTGGCCCATCGAGCGCGAGGCGGCCCGGGCTCATCTCGGCCCCAGGGAACAATGCCTGCCTGCCTCTTGGCCTTCTACTGCCTGCTGAGGACGCTACCCGCTCCTGCCAGCAAAGGATGCAACCCCTGCTTCCTACTGAGGTCTTTACCCCTGCTGCCTGCTAAAGCAAACTACCCTCTGCCGTCTGGTGGGGGTCGTTAGTTCACCTGGATACCGTATTGGGTTTCCTGCCACTACCTGCTCATGGCTGTACCTCCAGCCACTGAGGTGCCCTATTCCAGCTACTGAGGTCACTACTGACCTCGCCTATTGAGGTGGAGGCTTAAAGCCCAGTGGTACAACGAAAACCACGTAACCGGCCATGTTCTCAACAGACAGCTCTAGCTTGTGGTAACACGTCCACTTATGTTCTCAAGATCGCCTCCATCAGGAAGATTCTAACCTAAACCAATAGTTTCCCCCACGCTGGCCTACTTCTGTACTGCAACGTCTTCGGAGTCAACTCCTTCAGGAAGGTCTCCTCACAACACGCCCCTCATGTGTCTCATAATCACTGTTGTCTCTTCCATATAAACTCACTCCTGTCTTGCCTTCGGCAAAACCTACGTCAGGAGGGTTCTCCCATCAGGAGCCAGTCTTGATCCTTTGACACACACTTTAGAACAACCATTCCACATCGACAGATCAGCACAGAAACATCTATTGAGCGAGGTGGTTCCCTTTATACCTCTCCTTCCTACACAAACGCCTACAGTACATATTCCAAAGACCAGAATAACATTAAACGTACATCCACACACACACACACACACACACACACACACACATTCAGGGTATAACAGTGTTAAACTGGGTCACGATGGTAAGACGACGAGGCAAAGGTTATTCATGGGATCATCCCTCATGCAATGGTGAATAATGATGAATCCTTCAGCCAGAGACCTGCAGTGCCTCTCTATCACGCAGTAAAACATAAGCCCACAGTGATAAAAACGGGGGGGCTCTGTCCCTCTGCCAACACAGGTGACTTTAGTTATAAGAAAAAAAAAACCTCACTGAGATGAACAGAAGATGCACGTCGCCTCTCTCTCTCTCTCTCTCAGAAAGAAGGATAAAGGGAAAGATATACAACCTAAGCAAAACACAATCACAGCCGGAGAAAATAAGAGTTAGTTATGGCGTTGTGAAACGCAAACAGAAATTCCTCAGTGTCCCCTGAAGTTCGTGACAGTTTCTTTGAAGCAAATGTTTATTCAAGTCTTCCTCACATATGCGCATCATCCGCAAAAAAAAAAAGAAAGTCCGTTATGTAAGTATATTTAGTCAGTCCAAAAGCAGACCAACTGGATTCAGAATTGAGAACGAAACGTTCTACGTTTCTAAATGATTTTTAGAGGCAAAACTATTGGTTGGTGGGCTTGAGTTTGCTGACGGCACACATCTCTACGTAATGGATATAAAATTTGTACGATGATGGGTGAGGTAACGTTAATGATAACTATATCACCATAAATCAAATATAAAGATAAAAATGAAACGTGAGATAAAGAGGGAAAGAAATACACACGATAATGACACCCAAGATAACAACATCACATGACAAGCAACAATCACAATCAAAGATAAGAATGAAGACTTGCAGAAGGAAAGAAACCGATGATAACACAAAAACATGCGCTTCGTAAACATGCTTTCAGACACTGCATGACGACGGGTCAGCCACACTTGTTGGGGGGGGGGGGGGGTCAGTCTCTGAACTACTGAATGACGATTGAGTCAGCCAGACTTGCGGGAGTCTGACTTTAAACTACTGCATGACGACGGGCCAACCAAACTTGAGGTTCAGTCTCTAAACTGCTGCATGACGACATCTCAGCTCAGCCTAGTGGGGTAACAGGCCTCGGTGAGGGCCATGCGGGCCACAGCACAGCTCACCAGTGCCACCATGCCATCATATAAAGCGGGCCACACTGCTGGGCCCACCTCACACCGGCGAGACACACTGTGCAAAATACCACAAAGTCGTTTCTTCTAACCTCCCTGGGGGGGTCACCCTGCTACTACACTGAAGTGATCCAAGTTTTTCCATGATGGTAGTTCACCGACCCTTATAGGTCAGGTCGAAGGTCACGCCGAAGTGTCGTAACGTCCTTCACTAAGGGGTTAACACCTATGTATAAACCTTCACGGACTTGCTCCATCGCCCGTAAGAGGTAACCACGCCAGCGTCTGATACATATAATGCTGTTCCACTTATCTTTATACAATCACCTATTCACTGTGTGTGTGTGTGTGTGTGTGTGTGTGTGTGTGTGATCCTCAATTTCTCTTTACCTAGGGGTAACTGTGCTGATTCTCAATCTTACAACTCTTCTATCCGTTTGCCACTGTATGATCTCCCCGTCGTCACTATATACTCTTCTATCCGTTGCCACTATATGACCTTCTCTCTCTCTCTCTCTCTCTCTCTCTCTCTCTCTCTCTCTCTCTCTCTCTCTCTCTCTCTCTCTCTCTCTCTCCGTTGGTGTCATATGGTCTGAGGGCTTACTGAAGCACATGTTTACGTCGGGCTGTGCTCTCTCTCTCTCTCTCTCTCTCTCTCTCTCTCTCTCTCTCTCTCTCTCTCTCTCTCTCTCTCTCTCACGTGGAGACCAAAGAACAAAAAGTGTCCTGGGATACAGAGAGAGAGAGAGAGACCGTGTGTGTAAGTGTGTGGCGCTAAGTCGGGGGACATCTCGTGTTGAGCCAGAGGGCACTAGATATAATCTAAGAACAGTTCTACATCCTTGAGGCCAATTGGGACCCGCGTCATGCGCACGAAAGACACCTCAATCAAGCAGAACAGGATGCACGGCAATTCTCATTCACAAGTCCACAATGTGCCTCTTTCCCTCCCTCTCCTGACGCACCGTCGGGCAACATGCAACAAGCCAGGCTAGGGCCAAAAACCCCTGACACAACCCAGATACAAAGGGAAAAAAAAACACACGAAGGGAAATACTGACACCTCAGAATACACCTGGCCTTAATTATCCCAGCACAGAGCTGGGTCATCCTTGCCAGGGGAAAGGGTGGGGGGAGGAGGTCTGTTAATAGCTTGTTAGTCCTAGCATAATGGTCGACACATGTCATGAACGACCATTTACACAATTGGAATATGCAAAGGAGTCTGTCCCCATTACCTAACAACCAATCTACGGACATAATTAGTCAATTAGATACAATTACTTGAGGACAAAAGACCCTCCTGAAGTGCTGACACAAAGATAAGTTTTCTACATTTTCAGTACAATTTCTTACAACTTTTTTAAAGTAAATTTTCAGCAACGACGATCTAACAGTAGTTTGTAGATAAGAATAACAATCCAATTACTTAAGGATACCCACCCACTACCCTGTGCCGAATGCTAACTTCCCCAGCAACATGTGAACAAAGATAACTTCTCAGTCGTACCGTCGTGCTCAAGGGTCGTAGCGTTTTTCTCAAGGGTCGTAATGTCGTGCTCAAGGGTCGTATCGTCGTGCTCAAGGGTCGTACCGTCGTGCTCAAGGGTCGTATCGTCGTGCTCAAGGGTCGTACCGTCGTGCTCAAGGGTCGTATCGTCTTTCTCAAGGGTCGTGGCGTCTTTCTCAAGGGTCGTAGTGTCTAGTCACGGGGATCACACGGGAAGACTTCTAACACCCTTGCCTGGGGGGGGGGGGTTGTGGTGGTGGGGTTGTGGTGGTGGTAAGGAAGGTGGGGTTGGGGGGGGGGTAATAGTCTTAACCTCCGTTATAACGAAGGTTATCATGACTCAACACACTCAGTTACGTCAACTTTACGATGACGCTTTCAATTCTCGCGACCACAAACGAGACATCATACGGAAGTCCGCGCACAGGGATGGCGATCGTAAATCACTGTGAGGGGTGCCAACATGCACAATCCTGAGGCAATCGCACGATCACAACTTTACACAAATCATTAATCTGTATCGTGAACCCTCGCACGGCACACACACACACACACACACACACACACACACACACACACACACACACACATGCACGCCTGACCAAAATATACAGTATAAAATACATACAAATCCCACGTGAATGGCGGTATACTACGAGACCTTTGAAACAGAAGAAAAAAAAAAAACTTACATTTTTGGCCCTTGTTCAAGAACGCATCACGTGAGGCTATTACGAACTTGTGGGCCAGCTGTTGACAACAGTGCCTGGCCACCTGAGGAAGGGGAGGGGAGGTGGTCTACCAACACGATGGCATAATGGTGGCAGAGTCGGAGTACGGTGGCGGTACCCCGTCCCTTCCCTCAGCATGGCAGCCGGCCAACACCACAGTGTCAGACATACTTCCTCTGGTGCCGCTGGACGGTGCCAAAATAACAATTACGTTCCTTTATTTCACACCAGCACTAACCAACCTGTAACTCTCATATATATATATATATATATATATATATATATATATATATATATATATATATATATATATATATATACATATATATATACGTATATCTTTCACACATATTCGCCATTTCCTGATCCTTTGAGATAGTAAACTATTACAAGGATCTTCCTGTATCCTTCTGTCCTTTGTATCACTGTGCAATGTTTACATTATATATAAATCTTAGAATGTGAGTTCTGGTGAAGGTCGCACACCTCCTGTTGCTGTAACACTTTGAGCACGACGGCACGACCCTTGAGCACGACCGCACGACCCTTGAGCACGACGGTGCGACCCTTAAGCACGACGGTTCGACCCTTGAGTACGACGGCACAACCCTTGAGCACGACGGTACGACCCTTGAGCACGACGGTACGACCCTTGAGCACGACGGTACGACCCTTGAGCACGACGGCACGACCCTTGAGCACGACGGTACGAGCCTTGGGTACGACCTGGCCTTACCTCTGACCTAACCCTTAAGGGTCAGGTTGTCTGTTATCGTTCTAGCTTGTGCACCATTAGCATCAACCAGTCCACAGCGCAACACGTCAGACAGAGATACATGGCTCAAGCCGTCTATATCTGGACGCGCTCGCTGGTATATTTACATCAATAAAATCTTTCCTTGATAAGGATTTTGGAAAGGGAGGGACCGAGGATTTAACCCTGTAAGCCACACTTGAGTCTAAAATTCTCACGTTAGAAAAATTTCTCCCAAATCGCTTGAAACAAAAGACAATCTGACATCAGCAACTGTAATTTTTCTCTTTTTTTCCTTCCCTCTGCATTCTTCCTGACATTCTATAACAATATCTCGCCAGTTATCGAGCTTTTATGAGATGGAGTTTTATATACGTTGTGAAGCACTTCCATTATTTCTCTATTTTCCAGGAACTGCAGAGAATAGTTCGGTGGGGAGCGTCAAGCATTTCACTCCTTCACAATACCAGTTCGAGATGATTATTTCACTGCATTGTTCACTTAACGATTCATGATTAATCTCTCTCTCTCTCTCTCTCTCTCTCTCTCTCTCTCTCTCTCTCTCTCTCTCTCTCTCTCTCTCGGGAAATGGCGAACGGCAAACAAGTGTGTGTACACACACACACACACACACACACACACACACACACACATATATATATATATATATATATATATATATATATATATATATATATATATATATATATATATATATATATATATACATATATATCCTGGGATATGAAAAACAAAACTCACAAGTGCTTTAGTGTACGTCGATTCTCTAATGATTCCCTCGGGCCGATGTGAATCTTTAGTGTGTCAACACGCTCCTCCCTACACTCCCATACCCACACGAGTCATCCAGGCCGGTGTCACTGACCACGACGGAGGTCAAGACTCACTCTTGTCTTAAATTCTAAGACCACTCGGGAGGCCGAAGCCGCGGCCGCCCGAGACAACGGGAGATGTCGTCTCTCTCGGGTTGCAGAGAGAGAGAGAGAGAGAGAGAGAGAGAGAGAGAGAGAGAGAGAGAGAGAGAGAGAGAGAGAGAGAGAGAGGTGCGTCAGCTGACACTCCCTCCCTCCCCCTCCATCGCTTCTGGCGGGAGAGTAACGTCACACGGCGGCGCGCGCTGCGTGACGTCAGCAACAGAGGCTGCAGGCGAAAAGACGCGGCGTGTGACGTAAGCAATGAACAACGAGGGGCTTCACTATGGCCATCTCGACGTGCGGCCGGAGGAGGTACTGGTTCGATGCCTCCAGTCTGACGTACACCCGTGCGATGGTAGATCATACTGCAACACGACAGTAACATATACTCCCAGCATATATTCCTGGTGTATTGGTATATACGTCCACTGGTATACTTGCAATATACTCGCGTCCCGCTGTACTCCAGGCTTTCGACTACGTAAAGCGGTGAGGCTGGGTGTAGAGGGATGTGCCTTGTAGCAACGGGCGTGACACACACTGCCACATGGTGACGTCAATACTGGCATAACATTCGCAAATGCCAGCGCGTGACATTTCCGTCGCCGTTATCACCACGGCAGGATGTCCTGGGGTGCAGATAGGGAGGCGAGGTGTGGTTCCCTTCTGCAGGCATCAAGGAGGCGGAGGAACCCCCCTACCGACCATGCCTCAAGGCCTCCCCCTCATCTGCACGGGCGTCGTGCACCATCTGCAGCGTAGTGCCGTACCGCAGAATGTTTTCTTCCCACTCTCTAACATGACAGGAACTACCCATTCCCAGATCTCTTTGTCAAATCCATGCTCGACCATTGTTATACCCCAACCTCCCCCTAACAATCGTCGGGAATTGGTCTGAACAAAGGGATGGCATACAGCTGCTGGACTGGCCAAGCAAGGCGTGTGATTCTAATCCCATTGCAAAGATATGGGCCATGATGGGTTAATACCTGGGAGACTGGAGGAGGAGGAGGGAGGGAACGCCTGATCAGCTGATGATGGCCCACGTCAACGCTCTGTGGGGAATATACCGCCACCAACCGTCCCCTCTGTCCACCACCAGACTGTTGCCGGGGAGACACAGAGGGAGTCCGGCCGGACGAAATGCTCTACGTGATCTGGTGTTGCATGGGATACATTGATTGTGGTGGTGGCGTCACCTCGATCCACGTAGGAAATGATACAAAATTCGTAAATAGAAATGACTTTTATCAAAGACTAATGACGAATGACAACACACCCATGACTTAACGATGATCATTCAAATGCCAGAGGAGGAATCACCATGGGTGGGGATGGTGGAGAGGTGAGGAGGGTTGGCTGGGAGGTATACGATGTGTGATGGTAGAGGAGAATGAAACATAATGTGTCTGGCCAGCCTCTATGATTCCTAGTTTCCTATATCTATCTACCTACCTATATATATATATATATATATATATATATATATATATATATATATATATATATATATATATATATATATATATATATATATGAGAACTAACAAAAAACACCTGCGATGTATAACATATTCAATTCGAGAAAAATAATGCGACATGAGGGTGAGTTGCCGGAATTAAGGACACATCAGAAGTAAACACTGACCAGACTGTAAGCACGGACGGACGAACGTAAGGACAAGGATAAGAACACAAGTACAGTCGGCCGCAGGAATGGACAGAGGAACGTGCAGAACGGGGAAGTGTAGAAGGGAGTAGATCAGCGTTATTGAAGGCAAGGAGGAGCGTTGTGAGGGGGCTGGGTTGGACAGCGTTGTGTGGGCGTGAGGGGCGTGGAAGGATTGGTAAAACGGCGGGTGTGGGGTGTGGGGGAAGAGTGTTTGTGGAGGGGGGTGTGTGTGGCGAGGAGTGCTGACCTATCTCGGGTCAAGAGGCAAGTCGTTAGCGGACACCCCTGTCACCAGCTGTTGGTTTTGGCCGGCCGGCCAACTATCATCCATCCTGGCCCACGATCTGTTAAAACCCCAGAAGCCATTATAACCTAACTTGACCTTATCTGCCGCAGTCCGACCTGCCTTGACCTTACCTTAGGCTTTCCGATCAAACACGACCTTATCCTAAGCAATTCTAACAATCTCGACCTCAACTAGGGCAATCTAATCTAACTTGACCTCACTTACGGCTATGAAGCCTAAGTTAACCTTATGTTAAAGCAATCTACCATCACTTGACCTGACACAAGGCAACGTGACCTAACCTGGGGTGACGTAGCCTTGTACGACTACATACACGTGTCATCGTACGACCCTCATCTCTGTCGTATCCGAATACACTGGGAGACGACCTTTCCCTGCACATATCAAGTCCTTCTACCATCAAATCCACCAAACTGGGAAATCAACACAAGGATGGAACTGGTTGAAAAAAAAAAAAAAACAAGAAATAAATATGCATATCTGCAGGACAACGCAGATGATTGCAACTGATAACTGTAAAGTTGCCATGTGGTAATCACTCCCCGCCATGGACACTGCAAGATCTGCCGACTCAGGAATCTCAACATGTGTGGCGGTGTGGTGATGGACGCGCACCACGTGAGGGGAAAAAAAAGGAAGAAAATCCACTTTTTCTTTTTTCCTTCGCTTCTCAGACACGGATCTCTGGTAACTCCGTGGGAAGACCCCCCCTAACAAGATAGGCCATGAAGTCATCCTACCGAGAAACTTGCAAAGTTGCAGAGGGAAAGTTGACTACCACCTGTATTTTGCAGCTTTTAAAGAGATAGATAGATAGATAGATAGACAGAGAAAGAGAGAGAGAGAGAGAGAGAGAGAGAGAGAGAGAGAGAGAGAGAGAGAGAGAGAGAGAGAGAGAGAGAGAGAGAGAGAGAGACTCTCTGTGGGCCATGTGAAACACAAGGCCAACATGCAAAGGGTCAAACAGTTGTACTAAAGGGTCGTAACGTCGGGATCAAGGGGTCGTACCGACGTCCTCAAGAGGTCGTCCCGTCATGCTCAAGGGTCGTCCTGTCGTGCTCAAGGGGTCGTACTGTCGTGCTTAAGGGGTCGTCCCGTCATGCTCAAGGGGTCGTCCCGTCGAGCTCAAGGGGTCGTCCCGTCGTGCTCAAGGGGTTGTCCCGTCGTGCTCAAGGGTCATCCCGTCGTGCTCAAGGGGTCGTCCCGTCGTGCTCAAGGGGTTCTCAAGGATACGCTCGGCCGTACACTGCACCGTGGCGGGCCGTGTGACCCACGACCAATACCTTCCTACAGTGGTGGAACCGAAGACTCGTCAGCAGCAGCAGCAGCCGAAAGACGGAGATACCTGCCTCGCTGGACTAGGAAAGCTGCAGGTAGCCTGGGGGCGTCCAGAACCAACGCTCGGGACCCAGGGAGAGGCACACAGGTGGGCCACTTGGACCCATGACGAGTCCCTCATTACTGCCGTGGAGGGTATGATTGGCGGGTAACGTCGCTATGCCTTCCTGCTCTACCACTGCCAAGGAGAAAGTAGGAGGAAGACGCCAAACCTTCTCTTTATTACTGCCAGAAGACAACGGCACATAGATGCCATGCCTCCCCTTTGCGGACACTATCAACACAATACTAAAAAGGAATAGAGTGAATTGGAGCGATGTGGTATACCGGGGTTGACGTGCTGTCAGTGGATTGAATCAAGGCATGTGAAGCGTCTGGGGTAAACCATGGAAAGCTGTGTAGGTATGTATATTTGCGTGTGTGGACGTATGTATATGCATGTGTATGGGGGGGTTTGGGCCATTTCTTTCGTCTGTTTCCTTGCGCTACCTCGCAAACGCGGGAGACAGCGACAAAGTATAATAAAAAAAATATAAAAAAATAATATATATATATATATATATATATATATATATATATATATATATATATATATATATATATATATACATACATATCAGTCTATTACTGTTTTATCAGGCTTAAATCTTCCGGGAACAAGATGGAGTTGATCAGTGAGTCAGTCAAGCCTGCAGCACGTATGAGGGAACAAGTGTGGTTGCAGGTGTGGCAGCCATCAGGCGAGGTGAAAGAACACGGGTTTTCACATTACTCGAACTCCCTCTTTTTGTTTACCCTCTCGTGTGAAGACGAGTTCACGGTGAATCACAACTGTAAGCTGTAGTCACCTGATTCACGAGTAAACTGCAGGAGACTCATTCACATGCAAATTCGCGATTGATTCATTCACGGCACAATGTAAATAAGCTTACATGTAAACAAGTTTAAGATAACTAGTTTATATATATATATATATATATATATATATATATATATATATATATATATATATATATATATATATATATAAACCGTCCTAGCTAACATGTTAGATAAAACGCTGGGGGTTATGAACTGAAAGAATGCTTTTCAGAAAATACTGAAGCGACAACAAAAGTTTGATCCTCGGCTATATCTTAAACTTTGAGACTCACTAATTTGCATGAAAGACCTCCAAAGTTTAGGAAAAGTGAATTTACATACTTTTTTTTAAATCAAAAACTGAATCATTTTCACTGTGAGTAACTCGCACAACTATCTCCAAATCATCTTTATGTAGACAGTAGAGGCGAGTGATTAACGATGGACGAGATATTCTCACCAACTATGGGGAGAACAACGCCATCTGTCAGTCATGTGAGGAGGGATCGTTACGACTCGACGTAAACAAGCAAGCAGATTACAACACCAAGGGGGAGGGGGTGGTTCCAGGATGGGGAAATGGGGGATGTAAAGACGGGTAAAAAATCGCATTTCGGTACAACCAGATAAACGCTGCTGTACCCTAGCATGGTACAGGAAATCCCACTATGTTAAATTACCAAAAATGTTTTCAACAGGAACACAGGAACCACGGTGTCCTGAGTCCATTCATTATACGTGAGAGCTGTTTCTGGTCTTCTACGCAGTATCGTGGATGGCAAACGTGGGTCTACAATCTCAAGACCACACTTCGTCATTCCTGAAATCTTGCCGAGGTCCGTTCTGGGGGGGGGGGGGGGCGCCACCGTCATGCAAGGAGGGGAATGGGGGTGGGGGGGTAGCCAGCCGGTCGAGTGAACGCTCACCAAACCATGAAACAATTTTGGCGATGAATATGAAAGTTTTACAGCGATGACAGTATCACAACTGGCCGTCTGCACGTGCTACTCCCAAGACCACGAGAGGCCAGACGAGAATCTCACGAGGATCTCAAAATAAAATCTCTTTAATGCCGGCGGCTGCACACTCGAGTATCTGGTTCCTGTGTGTCTCTCTGTGTATGTCGGGGGAACACTCAACACCATTCCAGTAGAGGTGATCTATTTTCTCCCCTCTGTGGTGACCTAGTGATCTAAACAAGGCCAATGACGGAGATGAGACAATAATACGGCTGAATCACTGAGACAAAAATTGTAAATGATCTACGATGAACGAATCGTCTGCTGGAGGGAGGTACAACGTCCGTACCTGAGGTGAGGCAATCATGTAGCCAGGTCGTGGTGGGACCAAGTCTCTCTACCGCCGAGGCGCGTTACGTCAGGTGTCCCACATCAACGAAGCTGTATCCCAAAACCTCCCAGCAGCGACAGCCACTTCCTGACGCACCTCTGCATCTCAAAATGAGCTCCTGAAACACGAGGGTCTCCGTGCGAGGGCATCATTGTCCCCATCCCAAGCTAAGGAATCTGTGGCCATTTCCTCGACGAAGATACACCAGCGGGGCTCCTCCACCCTCCTGTCTTACATAGTCCCGTCGAGCACTGCCGCCTCACCTGGTCTGTCTCTGTAGGACACGAGCCTCTCTACACCCTGAGTCCTACAGCGACACCACCACCTTCCCTCCCTACCTAACCCCAGCACCCAGACTTCGCTCCTGTAGGGTGAGGATCGGTGCGCCCAGCTCCCATATGTCATACATCTATGTGGTCCCTTCTACACGGCGACCTTACGGCACTGAGCAGCCTACACTGCGACTCTGGTATAGCACCACCGTCATCCCAAGTCCCTAAAATGTACGGTTGACCGAGTCTGCAACATGTCCAGGAGTAACAACGCATAGCAGCCGATGGCAAAACACACACACACACACACACACACACACACACACACATGATTCATGAATAATATACGACCATTTCAGCGGACTGTGTCGTGTTTCCCAGTCGGGTCATGGCGGCATGTGTTGCTAATGTTGAGGTGACACGAAGGATCCACTCTCCCTTCTCCTTCTCCTCTCCTACGTTCACGAAACCTTCCCCCTCTCCTCTCCTCTCCCACTCTCTCCCTTCTCCCACGTTCATCAAACCTTCCCCTTTAATGCTCAGATGCCTCCCTGTCAACCCACAACAGTCTTTACCTTAAGTCCACGTCAATTGCTCCCATGTTCACCCCTCCAGTGTTCAAGTCCATCCCTGTCAACTTTACCCTCAGACAGGTTCACGTTAACCTCCGTCAACCTGCTCCACCCACGTTCCCTCTTCTCCCCCCACTCCATCTTCATTCCCTACCGCAACCTTGGTCAATTACGGATGTCCCGTTTGACGTCCAGGTCAAGAGACCATCTTCATCAATCTTGGGGAGCTCCCCCCCCCCCCCCCTCCGGTCTGTCTTCGCCAGTCTAACCTCATTTCTTGTTCTGTCCTCCTGTCAACATCCCGCGGGATCACCTGCTCTCAACACCCCACACACGATATCAACCCTCCTCATCCAAGGCATTTCCCCTTGACCCCGTCAAAATATATATCCCACCAGCTTCATCACCCACGGCAATCCACCACCCTCCGTGGACCTGCCACATCAATGGGGGGAGGAAGATTCCGTCGAAAGTAAACCCCCCAACACTCTATCCCTCCACGCCCCGTTCACTTTACACAACGTTCTAAAGCCCGTTACATTCACCCCTAAAACGTTCTACTGCGTTCACTTTCGCTACAAACACACGTTCTGAACATCAGCCGCGGTCGTTCAGCATAACGTTCTATCAGCGGGTTGACAGAAGGGGTCCCCATGAGGCGGGTCCATGACTGGGGTGGCTGGCTGCATGATCAGCAGACACGTCCGCTGCGATAAAGAAGACGTCCCCCTCTCTCCTCACCTCCTCCGCCCGGGACAAAGAGAAACATCATCCAGACGCAACAGCGACCCTGCGTCCGTGTGATAATGTCTCCCCACCCCATCCCCGACCCTGGGTCGAGTTCCTCGCCTTCCTCTCCCCCCTCCCCCCAGTATGCAAGGCTCCCTAGAACTCCCCTACCCCACCCTTGGGTCGCGTTCCTCATCTCCCCAGCAGGCAAGCCTCCCCAGAACCCCTCCGCAGCCTGAACATGGACAAGCACGTCCTGAAGGAGGCATAACTACACGGGAGACCAGGCTTGGCTCACGAAGGCCTCCTGTGCCGTGCAGATCGTAATGCTGGGGGTCTGTGGTCGCAGCTGCCACTCCACCAACACACTCTCCTGGTTATCCACACACTCACCACGCACTTACCACTCACTGGCCAAACAAGCACATCCTCATTAGTAATCCTAAGCACCTCCCCCCCACATCCTACCAAAAATACATAACCAAGAGTGTTATTTCCTCAAACAGCAAGTAAACGATGAGGAGATAATGTAGCATTCTCTGGGGGGAAAGATGAAGGTATTCCCCATCGTAAACCTCACCACATTACGCAACAGAGAACCAAGAACTCCCGCCCAAACCGGGACAAGAGACGTGTGAAAGAGAAAGAAGGATTAAGCAGAAAGGTATTGCCAGATCCCACGTGGGTGACGTCAGGGGTGGTGAGTGGTTCCAGGGGAGGAGTTGCTCCTCCTCCTCCTCCTGCAGGAGGGTCAGTGGTGATGGTGTGGTGGGCGTCGTCCGAGGCAGTGACGTCAGGAGAAGAGAGAGAGAGAGAGAGAGAGAGAGAGAGAGAGAGAGAGGCGGGCTCTGCTGGTGGCGTAATCGCATGGAAAACCCACAGCCACGTGAACCCACCTATTACCAATGCGACCCACTGCAGTGACCCACTGACACCATCTTCTGGCGCGACCTACTAAGGTCTCCTACTGACATGACCCTCCCCCAAGCCCCTCCCTCCTCCCCCCGAATCATCGAAGTGACCGTCTGGCTTGACCTTACCGACATGACCTTGCGAAACGATATGTTTTTCCCCCACACCCCCGACGCGATCCTGCAGACGTAACCTCCTGAGAAGACGCTCTGACATGACCCTGCTCATGTGACCTACTGACCTACTGACACGACCTCCTCCAGCAACCGAAGGAAACTACCGAGTGACCGCCTTCCAAATGACCTCATTCATCTCAAAGATGAAACGTATAAATTCTTGGAAGAAATTGAAGGAATATATTCGCAACGTTAACTCTGAGTCCTCACTCCGAGAATATATTGCAGCCCATGTAACCACATCACAAGTAACGACAGTAATAATAATTAAATATAATTCTTCTTAAATTAAAGATAACGCGTGACAAACTTAATTAGTCGTAATGAAGATAAGAAGCCAATGAAGTGGCTGTTTTGGGCTGCTGTGACTTGAACATTTATCATTATTATCATCATTATTATTATTATCATTATTGTTATTATCATTATCATCATCTATAATAATAATAATAATAATAATAATAATAATAATAATAACAATAATAATTTAAGAAAATGATTACTAGTGTAGAGTAGCAGATAACTGGGGTGGATGGAATAGACAGCTAGAGTGGATGAGTGGATGGTTGGTATGGATGACTGGATGGTTGGTGTGGATGGCTGGATGGCTAGTGTGGATGACTGGATGGTTGGTTTGGATGACTGGCCGGCTAGTGTGGATGACTGGATGGTTAGTGTGGATGACTGGATGGTTGGTGTGGATAACTGGATGGTTAGTGTGGATGACTGGATGGTTAGTGTGGATGACTGGATGGTTGGTGTGGATGACTGGCCGGCTAGTGTGGATGACTGGATGGTTAGTATGGATGACTGGATGGTTGGTGTGGATTACTGGATGGTTAGTGTGGATGACTGGATGGTTGGTGTGGATGACTGGATGGTTGGTGTGGATGACTGGATGGTTGGTGTGGATAACTGGCCGGCTAGTGTGGATGACTGGATGGTTAGTGTGGATGACTGGATTTTTGGTGTGGATGACTGGATGGTTAGTGTGGATGACTGGCCGGCTAGTGTGGATGACTGGATGGGTGTGGATGACTGGATTTTTGGTGTGGATGACTGGATGGTTAGTGTGGATGACTGGCCGGCTAGTGTGGATGACTGGATGGTTGGTTTGGATGACTGGCCGGCTAGTGTGGATGACTGGATGGTTGGTGTGGACGACTGGCCGGCTAGTGTGGATGACTGGATGGTTGGTGTGGATGACTGGATGGTTAGTGTGGATGACTGGATGGTTAGTGTGGATGACTGGATGGTTGGTGTGGATGACTAGCCGGCTAGTGTGGATGACTGGATGGTTAGTGTGGATGACTGGATGGTTGGTGTGGATGACTGGCCGGCTAGTGTGGATGACTGGATGGTTGGTGTGGATGGGTGGTTGTGACGTAAGTAGGTTAAGGTGATCAGTTAATGAGCCATAGCACAGGTGGGAGGCGGCCAGGTGATGAGACACCCCTAGCCTCTCGGGTCGTTACATTAATTACATATTTACATTTCTTTCGTTTCATTTGCATATCTGAGTCTTCACGATATCTACAAAAACATTTAATTTTTCCTTATGATGTTCGTCGTCGTAATATTCCTCCAATTTTCTCTAACATTATCTTATACATTCCTCAATATATTTACGTATCTTCATCAACGAATCACAAAATAAGTTTTTTCCTTTGAACATTTGTCTTCAGAGATATTCTAAATATAGTATCCAGAAATACATTATTCCTAGATTAAAATTTTCAAAGTATTCAACATCTATTATTTAGGAAATATTATATATTTTTTTCATTTCAGTAATAAATCTAAATCGATATTCATATATCTATATTTTGCCTGTGAACTTCTCTGAATATATATGTATATATATATATATATATATATATATATATATATATATATATATATATATATATATATATATATATATTCCTTTTTTCTTAATATCGGCCTCCTCATAATATACAAAAACCATGATTCGCAAGATACTATGTTTTCCTCTTAACATATTAGTCATCAAAATACTTTTAGACAAAATTCCTCACAACAATGAATATTTTTTTCTTTAAATATTTGTGTTGCAACTATTTCTAAATCCATTATTCACAAAATATAACATTTTTCCTTTGCTTGTCTGTGTATTCAAAACATTTCAACATCACTCACAGTATTTACAACATAGTTCATTCCCTTTGAATATCTGGATCTTCACAATATCCTTGAAACTGTAATATTCATTAACGTCTTTCTAATACCTCAATATTCACGAGATATTCAAACTTATATTTTCTGTGCTTTTCCGATATCTGTGTTTCATCAAATCTTCACACAATATATCTTAATAAATTCCTATCGTTATATTGAAAAAAAAAAATATTACGACATTTCAAGTAGGTTAGTTATCTCTATATACGTTTTTCTTGGGCCAACATTTCTCACAAGATAAAATTCATCTATAAATAGTTTCATGACTTGATCATTATCACCTCCTGTGTCTATCTCCGCTTCTCCCTGTCTATCTAATAATTGTATACACGTACTTTTGATTGTAAACGGGAGTGTTTACATCGTGTTAATTTGTTATTATAGAAACAACAATTATAATAATAATAGTAATAATAATAATAATGATAATAAGATGAAGAAGAAGAAGAAGAAGAAGAATATCATAATTTTCATTTCTGTTATCATAATTATTATCATCATCATTTTCATTATTATTATCATTATCATTATTATCATTATTGATATCATTATGATGATGACGTCATGAGTGTCGGGGTTATCAGTGCAGGTGGATACGGTCGCTTCACTGCGATAGGCCAAGGTCAGCTCAGGTGTTCACGGGTCTTCCACCAGCTGCTCTGTCACGACCACAGGTGTTGGTGGGTGGCTGTCAGTGGGTGGTAGGGGGTTGAGGCAGCAGTGGAGAGGTGGTACAGAAGGAAGACCTAACCTGTCAGTCTCTCCTTGTGGTGAGGCTCCACACTGTGGTGTGGAGAACCATACAACTGTGGTAGTGGTCACTGTTTGAAGTGTGGTGGTGGTGGTGGTGGTAGAGAGGGTGGTGGTGGTGGGGGTGGCAAACCCTGGAAAGACGACAGCGGGAGAGGGATGAGAAGGAGAGGCGGAGGGAGAGGCGGAGGATGGGGAGGGGGGTGGGGTAGGGGGAGTGGTAAGAGAGGTCAGGTGACGGTAGGTAGGGAAGGGGGTAAGGAGGAGGGGAGGGAGGGAGGGGAGGGGAGGACCATGTCATCATGGAAGCCTCCTCTCGTCCAGTGTTGGTCTAGTGTCATGTGACCAAGGCCGTCCCTCCCCCCCACTCCCCACTCTACCCCATCCCCCCCACCCCCCCATTATCATGACTCAAACCACAACACGTCACCCAGGCCGCCTCACTCAACTTTCTCCCCCCGCCCCCCAGCCCCCCGCCCCCCACAGAGCGCGCACACTCCGTTATGAACGTAACCTGCAACACCACGCGTGACGTAAGACACCTCGGCAGAAGGAAACCCCTGCTGGTGACTACAGCGTACGACTGCCTCCTCCTCCTCCAGCAGGAGCCGACCCTATTGGCCCCCCCCTCCCCCTTTCCCCCACAGTGGCGGGGGGATGGGATGGGAGGGGGAAGGGGAGGAGGGGTGGGAGAATACTAATATTAGTACTGGGTGAAAGGCTGGTCAAGTCCACCAAGGTAACTTACCTCCACTCTCTCTCTCTCTCTCTCTCTCTCTCTCTCTCTCTCTCTCTCTCTCTCTCTCTCTCTGTATCTATCTATCTATCTATCTATCTATCTATATATATATATATATATATATATATATATATATATATATATGTATATATATATATATATATATATATATATATATATATATATATATATATATATATATATATATATATATATATAGTAGGTTTGGGTTAAGTATACCCAGGGGTATCTTATGTGAGGCAACACGCAACGATCGCCTGATGGCGCAAGCCAGACACTGGGCGAGCAGATCATGAGTGTATCCAGAGGCATCATGACACACTCCCAGCACAAGCCAGTCGGAGTTATCTCCTCACGCTGACGGTGGCTGAAGATCCCGCTACACATGTCTGCATGTACAAGTGATCCACGCCCCTCCCATCCACACACACACACCTGCCTCCACACCAGTGTCCCCCCACGCTGATGTATCTACAGGGCATGTCTACCGACACCCACATCCACCATCGCCAAATCCACCACTACACTGATGTCAGAGAGATCTGCAGTGAAACCCGACAGGTCAAACCCAGCCCCACCCTGAAATTGTATGCTCTGAAGCTGGCCTACATATGAGCTCATGGACACACACACACACACACACACACACACACACACACACACACACACACTTAAAACGTCGTGTGATGAACGTTCAAAAGATGGGGCCCCCCACGACTGCAGAACTCCTTCACAGTACTGTATAACTAGGTAATTTCAATCATGTCCAAATTTGATCACAGACATCTTCTGATACATGACTATAATGACTTAAAAGTGTGTGTGTGTGTGTGTGTGTGTGTGTGTGTGTGTGTGTGTGTGTGTGTGTTGAAGCTGACGTACTACTGTGTGATCTTGGGCTCTGCCTCAGCTGTGTTCGAGACATAAGCATGACGTAAGACCATTGTCTTGCCCATATATGTATTTTATGGATGTTCGGTATTTATAGTGTTTGTTGCTCGCAGATTGTGTCATTTGACCGTCAAGATTCTCTCTTTCTTTCCTTGTGTGTGTGTGTGTGTGTGTGTGTGTGTGTGTGTGTGTGTGTGTGTGTGTGTGTGTGTGTGTGTGTCAGGGTCAAAGGGTCAAGGGGCGTGAGGAAATCCTGGTGAACGGTCAACCTGGACCGGATGGGATGTGTAATTACCCATTTCTACAGCACGGGGAGCGAGGTCTGCACAGCGGTGTCCCGTTTCGTGTGTCTGTAATTACCTATTTGTACTGTAGGGAGAGGGAGGTCTAAACTCATGGGGCCCCCACCTCTTATACTTTACTAGGAGGGGGTTCTACACTCGTGGGGCCCTACTGGGGCTTGTACTGTAAGGGGAGGGAGTTCTACACTCATGGGGCCACCACCTCTTCTAATGTACTAGGAGGGGGTTTTATACTAGTGGGCCCTACTGGGGCTTGTACTGCAAGGGGAGGGAGTTCTACAATCATGGGGCGCCCCCCTCTTGTACTATGCTGGGAGAGAGTTTTACAATCATGGAGTCCCCATCTCTCGAACACTGTCTGCTACTTCACAAACCTCAATACACTGTCTGCATCACGCAACAGTTTCATCATCCCAGTTTATTCCAGTCGTGACCACCATGATACTAAGAAAGTACTCCACATGATTTCCCACCACCTTCTTGTTTAGCTTCTTACAGTAACATCCCGTCGCGCGTTCTCTTTACCTTTCACAGAACTGTTGACGGCCAACTTTGTCTGTCGGGTTATGAAATGTCAAATTCGTGATCAGATGCCATTGTGGTCCCCCTCCTCTGAACTTTCTCTATCAGATCTTTGTTTCAGTAAGTGTGCTGCCCACCAAACCTGAGACGCATACCTCAACTTAGGCCAGAGCTGGAAAATAGCACATTCGACACTGCCTGAGCCACGTACTAAAACAATTCTGTAACACCTGACACGAGAGACATTCTTTACAATGCTCCGTACTTGGTTCTGGCGAAAGGCTGCGTACATATCCAACCCCGGGGTCTCTTTCACACACACACACACACACACACACACACATTCATGATGTGTAAGTGATCATTAGTACAGTATGGGAGAGAGTCCTACCCTCGTAGGTCCCCATCTCTTGAATTTCCTTAACGATATATTTTTTTTTCTTGTGTATTTCATAATGGCTGTGTAGCTGTGTCAGGGTGAGCCGGTGGGAGGAGGAGAGGAGGAGGAGGAGGAGGTGCGGAAATCCTGGCTACTTGGTCAACTGCTGAGGGTAGGTCTGGTCTGGTGGTCTGGGCTGGGCGTGTGTGTGTGAGTGTGTGTTATGTATGCGTCACTACCCCTGCCTGCCCCCCCCCCCCCCACACACACCACCATTCACTTCTCCAAGACGACCTTTCCTGTTCTTTGTTTACTGCTGTGTGGTCACACCAACCTAAGAATACAATCATGATGCACGTGATACAGTGCGTATATACAGCTGTTGCTACTCTAGTAGTAGTAGTAGTAGTAGCGTAGATATTCTACTTCTACTACTACGCTAAAGACTGAGGTACTGTTCAATGATGGTATACAGGTGTACGTATGTACGGGTCGTGAATTTATAATTCCTCTGTCTGCCGTAAGTGGGCACTCCCCATTGACGTCATCTCCTTGCCCATTCACATCCTGTTGCGCCCCTCCATCGGCGCGCCCGAGCGCACGCACACCGGCCCCAACTACCAGACAGGTAGATGACGTTCATGCACCGAGCACAAGTGTTCAGCATTACTGACCGAAAGACACCATCAGCCTACCAAGGGTCAGGTTCGCATGGGTTCGAATCCTGAGCGCGGCCGTCGTCCCACATACAACCCAGGTATTTATCCTCCCCTAGGAGGATGGTCGATATCTGGCTATCTGTCTTAGGTTGGTGTGTGTGTGTGTGTGTGTGTGTGTGTGTGTGTGTGTGTGTGTGTGTGTGTGTGTGTGTGTGTGTGTGTGTGTGTGTACAAAACACACACATACACACACACACACACACACACACATATATATATATATATATATATATATATATATATATATATATATATATATATATATATATATATATATATATACAAGGTTAAGAGACCAGGCCACACGAGTGTAAGACTCTCTCGTGTGAGACTGACCCCAGTAACACACACACACACACACACACACACACACACACACACACACACGCACAGGTACTGTAGAAGCAGCACCTCAATGTGTCTGTCTTGAGCACATAACTAACTCTGCAATAAACAGTTAACGCCGATTTAAAATCCTTCACCAACATTTCATGCTTCATAATTTTCCTAATTCTCCGGATATTATGAGTCTATTATTTCGTACACTAAACATGAACACGCATAAATGTTCACAACACGTTACGAACGCCCGGTTTATTTCTTTTAATGAAAACAGACACAAACATGTTGGAAGAAATGTGGAACAAACGCTCCACTACGCCTCTTATGAATCCATTCTTCTCCCCTCCATGAATGTGGCAATGATGGAAAATACATGGGAATTTCTGGCCACACAAACACGTAATTGTTCTGCGAGTTTTACAATACTGAAAACGGCATTCATACAGGAGAAACACCATCATCAGTGCATTTAATAATTAAACTTAACACAATTGGTCCATTGACTTTACTTATGTCGTGGGTTTTGCCCCACACTCCTAACGGATACCTTAATTGCAATTTCGAATATGAATAATAAAACGACAATGATAATTCGTATTTTCTCCTGACGCTCCCTCTCGAAAGTGGGAAACTATGTATAAAACAATTCATTACAACAAATCCTTCACTGTATAAACATCAGTTGTTTATTTCCTTCATCATATCCAATAAAAGTTTACGTATTTCTACAAACTTTATATAATATACGACTGAGATATCTACAGCGCATGTACACACTCAGGGAATTAAGTGGAACGTGAAGACCATCCAGCGAGCTATGTAAGTCACACGACAAGTGTGACCTGGCTTTAAGGCGTTGACACATACATACATACACACACACACACACACATACACACACACACACACACACACATACAGCTCTACGAAGCTGACATGGCACCAGTATCTACAGGGGTAGAGAAATATATCTACCATGGCATAGGGGGGGAGGAAGGAAGATCAGACCTATCTACTGCATGAAGTACCTACCATCTACCTACCTACGAGTACCATACACTGTGGGTTACACTGTCTGCACTACACTATGTGGGTTACACTGTGTGGGTTACACTATGCGTTGTAGCACTGTGTGGCTTACATTGTGTGGTGTTATTATTCACAGACTCGGTACATATAATAACCCACTTGAAAGCCATATATCATCATTAACTCCGTTCTCATCTACGCTGAGGCAAGACAAGCGCAAACAACATCGTCTTTCCAGAAAATTAACTTCACAGAACTGGAGTTCCCTGTGTCTCAAACCTCACCAACACCACAAACACACCAACACCACCACTACCACAACCATAACCACAATCCAAGCCCCGCACCATGCAACCGCTACCGTTGACCACCACAACTAAAACTACCACCACTGCTACTACGAACTACCATCGGCACCGCCACAAACCACCACAACCTGCACCGCTACAAGCCACCACCACCACCACCACAAGCCACCACCACAAGCCACAAGCCACCACCACAAACCAATCAGGAGCATGATGTAAGGCGTGGCGGGTGTCGTCATATCTATTCTCCAGGACGAACAATGACAACATCCACATTCAACCACCAAAAGACAGACATAAAATAATAAAACCAAACCTTGATAATAATGCCAATAAATCATTACTATCTTTACCCGCTTTAAGTCTACCTGCAGTTACTTAACGTACACCGCAAAATGATCGTATGAATCTGGTCAGAGATTTCGAGATTTCCTCAAAGTCCCCACTCCGACGTACCTGAGGCCACGGTATTGTCTGCCAGGGAGGAGGGAGGCTGGTGGAGGGACGTGGTGGTGGTGGAGGAGGGGAGAGGGGGAGCGTGAGAGGCCGTGGTTCCAGGACAGGAACAGCGGGCAGGGGAGGACAGAAAAACCCACCGTGCGGTGTGGTGTTCCGCTCCCTTCCTGTCCCGCCGCCCTACTACTGCTACACACACACACACACACACACACACCTCACCTGCAGCAGCAGCAGCAAACTAGCCATATCCCCCGTCACGCATTTAGCCAGGCCTGGCCACATCCTCATATCCTGCTGGCAAGGTCTTCAAGGCTTCAGTACACACCCCTACACCTACCTTCCCGTCCTACCAACCAACAAGGCAAGCCTTTGACCTCCCTATCCTCTGCTCTCACCATAAACACACCCATACGCGTCGCACCCAGAGTCGCATGTCCCACAGTGCCTCCTGCCGGAACTTACGTCCTCCTGGTGTGTGTGTGTGTGTGTGTGTGTGGAGACCAGATGGTGTCGGCGGGGCCAGTCTTGAGGTGAGGCCGGCCGGGGGCTTGAATGAGAGGAGCCATCACCCAGGCTATGCAAAACCCGCTCCAATCTTTACTCATGCCTCAGCCATGCGACTCTGGCCGACACGCTCGCTGCGCCGACCAAGATACTGTGTGTGTGTGTGTGTGTGTGTGTGACTTGCCTGACCTCCCATCCTCTCTCCTTCCCTCGTCTACCTCGAACCGTTGCACGCTTCCAGTCCACAGGTAAGAATCTTAAAGACTGGGCCGGCGGCGTGGACAGCACCCCAAGAACGTGTAGCGGTACAGGCACAAGCAGGATTTACGAGAACGAAATAAAGGAATCATCAACAGCTGTCTTGCCGTAGGTAATGAGAAACGTAAGGATTTTCTATATCAGGATCAAATCCATTCTATCAACACACTACTACTAACACAGATCACTAGATGCTGCCAACGTGTACTTTATTCCGAGGTCCAAATAATCAAGAAACCTCCTAATCTTACGACGTAAATCCTCCACCACCAGAGGTACACACTGCCAGAATGTTGGTTAAGAAAAATGACCCAAGGTTACGACACAGATGATGCAAACTCATCACATCTACTGAAAATGAAACTTGTTCTTGTTTACTTCAAGGCCAATAACATAATGCCTTTTTCAACCTTGATCATAATAAATTACGATCAACCTATTGTATTCAGTAAACAGTCACATCTATCAATAATACATAACATACATCTTCAAATCTTGCATGTTTAAGTACGTATGATCATATAAATATAGACACAGGGGCTTTATCTTGGCATTATCAAGTGTTTTATGACTGTTATCATTTGAGATATTGTGGTAATACTTCAACACGGCAGACAGACACAACGGTGCAAGGAAATGTCAAAGGTCAAGGGGCGGGGTCCCTAACAAGGTCCACTCATTCAGGTCTCAGCGCCTGTGGATCATGAATGTCAAAACTGTCACTCCAGAACCTTGAGAAGGTCCGGTCACAAAGGGTGAACCTTGAGAAGGTCCGGTCACTAAGTGTGAACCTTGAGAAGGTCCGGTCACTAAGGGTGAACCTTGAGAAGGTCCGGTCACAAAGGCTGAACCTTGAGAGGGTCCGGTCACAAAGGCTGAACCTTGAGAAGGTCCCGTAACTAAGGCCGAAGCTCAAGAAAGTCCAGTCATCAAGGTTGGAACTTGAGGGAGTCCAGTACCTAATGTCTCGTTTCTGAAGCAGAACTGTAAAAACTGTTACTCCCGAGCCTTGGGAAGGTCCGTCCATTCAGCGCTCGCCTGCGAATGACTGTAAAAACTCGGTCAGTCTCGACCCTGGGGAAGACGAGTCGGCCCTCGGAACAGAGAAGTACGTGTGAATCATTACGTGGACCAGAGATCAACACGGGCCGAGACACCGCTCCGGCCTGACCCATCCTACAAGAGGCTACCCCATCCTACAAGAGGTCACTCGAATCCTACAAGAGGTTATCCCATCCTCCAAAAGGTTACCCAACCCTCCAAAAAGGTTGATGCTGTTGTAGGTCTGCAGGTGCTGAGTTTATAGACATGCCAGGCTGACTGGGCGTCTCTCTCTCTCTCTCTCGCTCTCTCTCTCCCTCCTAACCTCCAACAGGAACATAAGGGCACTCCAACGGGCCCCCTTCACTCCACGATACAGGAATTTCCTCACTGAACCCACCGCGCACTTCAGGTGGGCGCCGAGGAAGTTCCCAGCATCCGGCCCACCCCAGGACACCAGAGGTCGCTCCCATCTCCCTCTCATAACACTTCATCATCCAGAGGGCATATGATGTTTGATCGACACATGAAAATGTACTTCTAAACCTCTCCATGGCGACATTTACGTACGTTTAAAGGCTTGAAGACATTAACATATAACTTAAATGTCATCGGAAACATGGAACAAAGAGAAAGATTTCTTCAGCAACATTATTTTTTTTTCCTGAAGATTTTGACATACTTAAGAAATTCTGGCAACAAAGAGGGTTAACTCCTGGTGAGAATAACTGTAAACACACATAACAAAATGAGGAATTGGATGGATGGAGATGAGGACGCAACAAGCCCACGGTCCAGTAAAGCCAAGTGGGACATTTATGGCCTAGCAGGGCCAGGTGGCCCACACATGGCCAAATAAGACAACGACTGTGGCAGGCCAGACCAAGACGAAGTGTGCTGTTCATCTTACAGGCTCAGCCAAGAACAACGCTGCACCACAAATTACGTCTGACTGCCCTTGTGACCCGGCGTGCTGGAGGGGACGTGGCTGCGGGCAGAAGATGGGAGGAGGTGGTGAGGCCGTGGGCTGAAAGGGGCATGGGCGTAGCTTTCGCCTGGAGGAGGAGGGGCCATGGGTTGGAGGGGGCGTAGCCATGGGCTGGAGGGGGCGTAGCCGTGGGCAGGAGGGGAAGGCCCCCTTAAGAAAAACAAGCCGCCACACAAGCTGATGCGTCACAAAGCCTTGAGACGGTAACACTTGCAACACAATATGACAACACCTGAGGACTCCAGGTGTTCCCTAGTTACTACCTGTGTGTTACGGGGAGACAGTAAGATACTTGTGTTGCCCTGATATATATATATATATATATATATATATATATATATATATATATATATATATATATATATATATATATATATCCTAGCTTACGCAAGGTACCCATTCATCGACCAGCACCAAAAATTGAGCTTTGGACGTTGGATAAACACAAAAAATAATCAATAGATAATACACAACAGATGTAGTAGTGTCAGGAGTGTGTGGTGTGGAGGTACGAACACAAAATCAGATAAGAACCATCATGGACGGGTGGGAAATAGAGTACGGTGGGGGGGATATGAATTTGTAGAGTGTCTGTGTTTGTGCTGGACTGTTGTTAAACTTGCAACGAACGTGGCCTGTGATAAGGAAAGAGAGAGAGAGAGAGAGAGAGCAGTGTGTTGTAACCACCACTACTGGGTCGTGTGTGTGTGTGTGTGTGTGTGTGTGTGTGTGTGTGTTTCCCCCAATCCCAGCTCGGATGCCGTCATCCTCGACTGCCGTGGGTGACACCACTACACTCACCGCACCACTGCCCCTTCCTTCCTTCACCCATCCTTTCACCTCACGGTCACCACAACACCACACGGCAGAGGAGTGGTCCATGGCACAACCCGCCGGTTCCCGGACATCCGGTCAACCAATCCCGGTGCTGTGACCCGGTTCTCAGCTATCCGTATAATGTAACCCGGTTCTCGGACGCCCGGTCACGCCACCAGCATCCTGTGACAAAAGCCAGCTGCAGAGAACCAGCTAACCTTCCTCGTCACGTTGATCAGAAGACAATTAACTTGATGACTTCTCCTCCAAACGCGGGATCAACAAGTACTTTTTTCAAGTGACATTATCCGATCGATAAAACCTTTGTACATCCCCAGATCAGCGTCAGGACGCCATACAGAAACCTAACGTTCCAGGGAAACAAGATCGGCACACACACACACACAAACACACACACACACACACACACACACACACACACACACGGACCTATGAGAGAGAATCTGTGGTTTGCGTGTGACACAGAAACACACTCACGTTATACAAAAACTCCACAGATCAAGCCACTTTACCACACAACTTCACAACATAAACGAGTTACGCTCAACAAGAAGTTGTACTGTGTCGTCTTTTTTTTTTTTATATATATAAGGCAGAGTGGTACATCCTCATGTAGGACAATCTATGCCTTCTTACCAGAGATTGCGTGCATGATAACAGTCCATCCGTCCACACAGTCACATCTGCACATAAACAATTCTCAATCAATGAAAAAAAAAGGAAATGTCAACATTTGGTACCTTTATTTACCAGGATACGAGGTAAACTGGCTGGGGTGATGTAAACACAAACAACCCGTCATGGCCAGGAACCTGTGACCGATACGTCGTAAGATTGACATAAGTCTTGCATTCTGTCCATCAACTGCACACCCCCTGAACCTGAACCAAGCGCTGGGGTAGAGGGAGAGTGCAAAGTGTTTCCAACCATCAAGCACCTGCGCGGGAGTCTCAAAATTCCTGTGTTGTATGACGCGAGGGAGGGGGAGAACAACCAGATGGCCCCTAAAAACAGTTGGGCGACAGCGCTAATGGAGACGGAGCTGTCATGGCGAGGTGTCTTGACACGGCAGGACAAAAGACGGAGCCGGGGCTCTGGTTTGCCGGTGCAAGGCCAAACACCTCCCTCCCTCCCTCCCTCACTCCCTCACTCCTGTCCCACCTCCTCCCAGTCATTAGTTCCACCAACACCAGAACCACACAAACCTTCCTATTTCACTCCCGAGTCCCTTGTTCTCGAATGTAATTACCGTTTTACTCGCCAAAATTCCATAATTATGACTCCAATCAGCATATCTGGGGCAGTGAGGAATTTACAGGGGTCGTGTTAAGGAAGAATACTCGTGGTCTGGCCCTCCGCGAACGCATTCTTTGTCATCTGAATCATGCGTTATACAGAAAAAAAATATTAATCACTTTTTCGTTCCTTGGTTTCCGTAATCCTGGGGTGTGGCGGCCACACACACACACACACACACACATACACGTGAGGAATCACTCATCTAGATGAGAAACGAGAATGGTTCGCATCGAGTACAACAATCCTTCTTCAAAAACCAGCCACAACTTTGTGTCATAAATAACTGTTGTTATCTTCCTTCCTCACCCGGGGAGGAGGAGGAGGGAGGAGCTGTCCTGACCCAGGGTTGGTTTCTCCCTCCTCCTCCTCCTCCTCCTCCTCCTCTCTCTCTCTCTCTCTCTCTCTCTCTCTCTCTCTCTCTCTCTCTCCACTAGGGGTCGTCCTCACGACCCGGGGAGCCAGCTGCAAGCTGAGAGGGCCCGTGCTGGGTAGATTACCTTCAATCATCATCAGCAACATTCGCCCGACTGCGTCACCCAGGATTGTGGTCGACACCCGGGGCGTGTGAGCGGAAGGAAGCCTTGCTTGTCTCTTCTCAGCAGCACGCCTTAATGCACCCGTCACTGAATGCCTCGAGCGCGACGGTACGCTCCTTGAGCACGACGGTACGGTCCCTTGAGCACGACGGTACGCTCCTTGAGCACGACGGGACAGACCTTGAGCACGAAGGAACGATCCTTGAGCACGAGGGGCATGACCCTTGGGTATGAAGTTCTGACCTGGTCAAAGGGGCCGCCAAGTCATTATACCCAAGGGACGTGCCGTCGTACTTCGAGGAGGAAGAGAGGGTGTGTTAAACCCTCTGGTCAAGGGCGAGTAGCACTGGTGGTTTAACGCGAGTCCTGGTCGTCCTTGGTGTCTTGTCATTAGGGTTTATTAAACGACATAATGACGGCGTAGACAGGCCTTGGTAGGCATGACGATGTGCGTTGTCCTCACCTCAGCTCACACGACGGCTCCACCAACACCACCACCAGCTAACACCTCAAGCACCAGCAGAAGTAGCTGACGAAGATGGCATGTATACATCATACAATTCGGCACAGCCAACAGCATTGTATCGCCATACCTCTGACGAATCAGTAGGTATCGACGCCACATGTTATAATTAGGGCAGGCGTTCTAATTACCATAATGGCATTTGTGACCGTAAAGAGCAGAGCTAATTACCCTGTCAGCCTCGGGATGGGCTGGCTCGTGGCCGCTGCCACACAAAGTACAACGGACGGCACGACGAACAACGGACACAGCCTCAGGTTCGCTGAACGTTATTCCCTAGTTCAACACATACATGTTCAGGCCAAAGCTGCTGTTCAACAAATATGTTTCCGTCGAAACCTTAAAAAATTCCAACGTGAACAGCTAAATAAATGTATTACAGCACACCATATGTCTTCCTCGGTGGGGAAGTGTACGTGACAGTGTCCATAGGGAGTGGTGTCCGTGAGGAGAGTGTGGTGTGTGGCCATGGGGAGCATCAATGTGGGTGTACGTTGGACGTCCATGGGGGATGTCGGTAGGGCCTACAAAAATAATGTCCGTAGGTGGTGTCCACTTGCAATGTACGCAGGCAGTGACCATCAAGAAAAGTACTAGTGGAGACTAGGGAACTGTTGGAGACTAGGGCACTGGTGGAGACTAGGGCACAATAAGTACAAAAACAGAAACTACTGTCAAACAAGGGGAGGCTGAGAGGGAGAGATGAGAGTGTTTTACTCAACCCTCAAACATTACAAGTATACAATTATAATACCGTCGAAAATCTTATTTTAACTCAATCAACGAAAGCCTACCTGAGGATCCGGGCAGATGCTGGTACATGGGCCTACGGACCACGACTTGAAGGACCTCCACTGACGCTGCAGACTTACCTCCGCGGGTAGAGACGCTTCCCTACAGCAAGACGTGGCTGTAAATCTAACAACACATCAACACTACGCACATGCGACCCAGGAGCTACATGTGTCAGTCTGGTGAAACTACTGTATCCGTCCTTGAAATCTGTGTGTCCGTCTGTGAAGCATACGTATGTACCCGTCCGTGAAGCCTGTGAGCCCGTCCGTGAAGCCTACGTACCCGAACGTGAATCGTACATGCCCGTCTGTGAGGGAATATTGACCTTTCCATGAGGCCTACGTAGTACCCGTCTGTGGACCCTTTACGTCTGTAGTAAAGCCTAAGTCCCCGTCCGTGGAGCCTCTGTGACCGTCCGTGATGCTGTGTGACCGTCCGTGACGACATGTATGTCCAGACCTTACCTTCTTGTGGACGACACCGTCGTGTGAACACTCCTGCACCAGCAGCAAACACTCACCTGCAACACAGAAGAAAACGACATAATGAGAAACACAAAACACGCAAATACTGACGTTGAGTCAAGTCCTATAGTTACCGCAACACTGTATATAACGAAATCAGACGCAATACTTACCTGCAACACAACAAGTCATCGGGAGAAACACAAGTATATATCCCTTGAAAGATCATAATGTGTTCCCCTTTATGCCAAGTGTGTGTGTGTGTGTGTGTGTGTGTGTGTGTGTGTGTGTAACTACACGGCTATCTTTATATCTATATATATATATATATTTTTTTTTTCAAACTATTCGCCATTTCCCGCATCAGCAAGGTAGCGTTAAGAACAGAGGACTGGGCCTCTGAGGGAACATCCTCACCTGGCCCCCTTCTCTGTTCCCTCTTTTGGAAAATTAAAAAAAAAAAACAAGAGGGGAGGATTTCCAGCCCCCCCCCCGCTCCCTCCCCTTTTAGTCGCCTTCTACGACACGCAGGGAATACGTGGGAAGTATTCTTTCTCCCCAATCCCCAGGGATAATATATATATATATATATATATATATATATATATATATATATATATATATATATATATATATATATATATTTTTTTTTTTTTTTTTTTTTTTATACTTTGTCGCTGTCTCCCGCGTTTGCGAGGTAGCGCAAGGAAACAGACGAAAGAAATGGCCCAACCCCCCCCCCCCCCATACACATGTACATACACACGTCCACACACGCAAATATACATACCTACACAGCTTTCCATGGTTTACCCCAGACGCTTCACATGCCTTGATTCAATCCACTGACAGCACGTCAAACCCTGTATACCACATCGCTCCAATTCACTCTATTCCTTGCCCTCCTTTCACCCTCCTGCATGTTCAGGCCCCGATCACACAAAATCTTTTTCACTCCATCTTTCCACCTCCAATTTGGTCTCCCTCTTCTCCTCGTTCCCTCCACCTCCGACACATATATCCTCTTGGTCAATCTTTCCTCACTCATTCTCTCCATGTGCCCAAACCATTTCAAAACACCCTCTTCTGCTCTCTCAACCACGCTCTTTTTATTTCCACACATCTCTCTTACCCTTACGTTACTTACTCGATCAAACCACCTCACACCACACATTGTCCTCAAACATCTCATTTCCAGCACATCCATCCTCCTGCGCACAACTCTATCCATAGCCCACGCCTCGCAACCATACAACATTGTTGGAACCACTATTCCTTCAAACATACCCATTTTTGCTTTCCGAGATAATGTTCTCGACTTCCACACATTTTTCAAGGCTCCCAAAATTTTCGCCCCCTCCCCCACCCTATGATCCACTTCCGCTTCCATGGTTCCATCCGCTGACAGATCCACTCCCAGATATCTAAAACACTTCACTTCCTCCAGTTTTTCTCCATTCAAACTCACCTCCCAATTGACTTGACCCTCAACCCTACTGTACCTAATAACCTTGCTCTTATTCACATTTACTCTTAACTTTCTTCTTCCACACACTTTACCAAACTCAGTCACCAGCTTCTGCAGTTTCTCACATGAATCAGCCACCAGCGCTGTATCATCAGCGAACAACAACAATATATATATATATATATATATATATATATATATATATATATATATATATATATATATATATATATACTATACTATACTGAAAGCACTCCGCAACCCACTTCAGCAGCAGCAAACGCAGGAATCAAGGAAGCTGGCAAGATGACCCAACAGCGGCTGCAGGAGAGGGAATGAGGGAAGCAAGAAGAAGAAGAGGAGGAGGAGGAAGGAGGTGGGCAAGACGGCACAGTGAGGGATCCTCCAGTAAAGTGGGTTAGCCCGCAGTACGTTCTCCCGCTCTCTCTTCTTCCATTCACAGAAATCAATGGATAAAACACCCCAACTGCGGCTTACGACCTTCTTCCCTTTATATCATTCTACCGCCCGCCTTCCTTAACAGTTCCCTAAGCCAGTGCTGCCCTCTGCGACACCTGAGCACGACGGTACGACCCTGGAGCACGACGGTATGACTCTTCACTTTGATGGACAGGCTTTTCTCTACCTGATCCTTTAGCAATAAGGTCAGTGACCAAGAGCCGTGCCGTCGTGCTCAATAGCCGTGCTCAACAGTCGTAACCGTCGTGCTCAAAGGCAACACTCACGAAGCAGCATCGCCTCCAAATTTGCAGAGGCCGAGAGCAGGACAAGGGAGCTTGTCAACAAGCCATTACCACAGGAGAGACAAGCTCTTGTGACAGGAAAACACATCAATACTGTAAGGTGTACACTGGGCCAGGCAGGGGCGTCAACAACCTAACCCGTGTTGTGACATCCTCCCTCATTTGTTACCACACGGGTTCAACCTGTCCACAACCAACGCACGCCAACCGACGTCTTGAAAGTTGTAACTCCTCTGGCCACGACGAAACGGCCTGTAGGCACGACGGTACAACCATTAAATAAGATGAATTGGCCTTTGATCAAACAGACGTCTCCCCCTCCAAACAGGCCCATTATACCTAAGGATATATTGTCATGTCAGTGGTGGTACAATCGTGTTCAAGAGTCGTCCCGTCGTGCTCAATGGTTGTACCGTCGCGCTCAAGGAAGGGTTACCTCAAGTGAATGAGGACAAGCCATACATGATCCTTACCCCTGGGCCAACACTACCAAACAAACCGGTACGAGTGATCAATTATTCTAATAGTATGCAAATTATACAGCTGGGAGCTACACGCGGGAGATGGTATGACATGCGAGACAAGCTGATGAGCCTCAAGCACCTCAAGCATGTCGACACTAATCAATTACTTCCACTAATGAGACCAGGCGTGGCTTGCTTCAACAACACCACCGCTCGTCCCTCGCACCACCAGCGGCTCACTTGATCATCTCTTTGTGTGTGTGTGCCCAGCTGATGTGGCTGTGGACAAGCAGATACCACACCACCACAACCCCTCACTACCCCCTGCCAACCACAATATGTCTTCAGTATATTTTTAAGTGCCATCACTACAACGACAAACGTAAGCAATACCAGTACCACAGAACTCCCTTCACTAACTTCCATATACGACCACGACTACAACCATCAATCATCACAACCACCGGCAACCGCAACCACAACCGCAACCACAACCGCAACCACAACCGCAAGCCTCTCTCCCTCCCTCTCTCTGCTTGTGAGATACATTCTGCTCCATCACGTACCCCACATCTAACCCCCCCCCCCCACTCCCACCATCCCTCCTCGACACACTTGCATCCCTCCCAAGGCACTTTCACCACTCACCACCACACCAACACGTGTGCCCAGGCCTCTTAAGCAGACACATCCACACACCTTCCATCACCCTCGGGAGACTCACCTCCTCCCTCAACGACCACGCCCAGGCCACTGCTGACGAAGGCGTGGCAACCCCAGCAGGAGGGCAGTACCTACTGTACAACCCCAGCAGGAGGGCAGTACCTACTGTACAACCCCAGCAGGAGGGCAGTACCTACTGTACAACCCCAGCAGGAGGGCAGTACCTACAGTACAACCCCAGCAGGAGGGCAGTACCCACTGTACAACCCCTGCAGGAGGGCAGTACCCACTGTACAACCCCAGCAGGAGGGCAGTACCTACTGTACAACCCCAGCAGGAGGGCAGTACCCAATGTACAACCCCTGCAGGAGGGCAGTACCCACTGTATAACCCCAGCAGGAGGGCAGTACCCACTGTACAACCCCTGCAGGAGGGCAGTACCTACTGTACAACCCCAGCAGGAGGGAAATACCTACTGTACAACCCCAGCAGGAGGGCAGTACCCACTGTACAACCCCTGCAGGAGGGCAGTACCCACTGTATAACCCCAGCAGGAGGGCAGTACCCACTGTACAACCCCAGCAGGAGGGCAGTACCTACTGTACAACCCCAGCAGGAGGGAAATACCTACTGTACAACCCCAGCAGGAGGGCAGTACCCACTGTACAACCCCAGCAGGAGGGCAGTACCTACTGTACAAACCCAGCAGGAGGGCAGTACCCACTGTACAACCCCTGCAGGAGGGCAGTACCCACTGTATAACCCCAGCAGGAGGGCAGTACCCACTGTACAACCCCTGCAGGAGGGCAGTACCCACTGTACAACCCCTGCAGGAGGGCAATACCCACTGTACAACCCCTGCAGGAGGGCAGTACCCACTGTACAACCCCTGCAGGAGGGCAATACCTACTGTACAACCCCAGCAGGAGGGCAGTACCTACTGTACAACCTCAGCAGGAGGGCAATACCTACTGTACAACCCCAGCAGGAGGGCAGTACCCACTGTACAACCCCAGCAGGAGGGAAATACCTACTGTACAACCCCAGCAGGAGGGCAGTACCCACTGTACAACCCCAGCAGGAGGGCAGTACCTACTGTACAACCCCAGCAGGAGGGCAGTACCCACTGTACAACCCCTGCAGGAGGGCAGTACCCACTGTACAACCCCTGCAGGAGGGCAGTACCCACTGTACAACCCCTGCAGGAGGGCAATACCCACTGTACAACCCCTGCAGGAGGGCAGTACCCACTGTACAACCTCTGCAGGAGGGCAATACCTACTGTACAACCCCAGCAGGAGGGCAGTACCTACTGTACAACCTCAGCAGGAGGGCAATACCTACTGTACAACCCCAGCAGGAGGGCAGCACCTTTCTGCAGAGCTCCTGTAGCTAGAGTCTGGTTGTCACCCGTCAGTCCCACATGCTCAGCCATAACCTACCTGGGAAATACCTGCAAAGACGGTCTCGCCTCATAATGGGAAATTCTAATTCAACAAAAATCTAAAACTTCTGTTTGCTGGACCTCGTGTCAAGCTGGTTGTCTATGAGGACTAGGTCCTGAAAGCTTGACAGTTAGGGGACTTAATGCTAAGCTGACCCTCCATGACGACACCGAGGCTGTCAAAGCTTGACACTCAAATCCCTGTCATTTCATCGCTACTAATAACCTCATGACATCACAATCTTTCTCTGTATTTCTTTTTATATTGAAACAATAGAATAAGCGAGTTACATGACGAGCAACTACACAGAAAAATAGTTTGAATTAGTGTAATTTTTCAAACAATACGAGAACACATGATTTCTTTTTATCTTTTATTCATATTTCTTTTTAGAATGCTGATGTTTTTATATACCTGACCCTGATTAATGGTATATAAAGACCGTTATAAGATATATCTATGACCCCGATATACAGTACAACAAGCCCTTTAAACATTCATATAGAAAAGACGATAATGTCTATAAGACATTTACTGTTTTAAGGAACACATACACAATCGTGTATGTATATATAGTCAGGTATTTCCCTTCAAGATTCTGTCCTGCTTCCCTTCAAATTTTCCGCATTCCTACCCACAAAGTCCCATCAGATTCCTCCCCAGTTCCCATCATGTTGCTTCCACACCCCCATAAGAGTCCTGGTCATTTCCCATCACATTCTGTACCTAACTCCTCCAAACGTCCCATCACATTGTTACTTATTTACCAATACATTCCCCACCCTACTCTCTCATTACCCCCTTATTACCCCACCGCTTCCCATCATACTCCCCCAACACACTGCCCACACGAACCCCCATCGTATACGATCAAGTCCCCCCGATCCAAAGCCCCTCCGGGGTCGATAAAAACTCAGGTTTTCTCGTCAGGACAACACTGCTAACAGGCACATGGCCCCCGGCAGGAGAGCAGAGGTGGGCCGTTACGTACACGGGGCAGGGGGTGAGTCAGGTTCCTCACTCCTCCTTGCGGGTCATCTGCACCTCCCCGACCAACCGCTAATAATAGCAGTCCTCAAGCCTGGCCTCGGCTTACCAACCCTTCCCACCCGATAAGATAACGGAGCCAACAGCGTGTGCTCTCTCTCTCTCTCTCCCCGCGACTCACCACCTCCGCTCATACGTGTGTCTATATACACGTGCTTATCTCCTGCCAATAAACTTTTGCCGGCACAGCAACACAAATGGCCACTACTTCACCCTCAAGCCCCTCTCTGAGTGGGCGTGGGGTGGGGGAGGATGGGGAGGCGGTATACTGACCAACACTGTGTTTGTCTTTAATATAACTCTTGGGGCGGGGCGGGGTGGGGCGCGGGGAGGGGGTGTTCCATCGCCTAATATAGCAAAGTCTGACCTCTAAGGGCCTGGGGAGAGGGGAGGTGGGGGTGGTGTCCCTGCTCCTTGCGGGGCCTGGGCTGGGGACCCCAGCTCCTGCAGGATATTGGGTAGGTCGTCCCGCAAAACTTTCCTCCAAGAACACGAACTATTCTCAGTCTTCATCACCTAGTCATCAACCCCTAATTTCCAACCTCTAAATACCGACTACTCCCAATTATCAACACCTATTTACCTATGTTCAATTTCCACCACATATTCACCTAATCCCTGTTTCCAGTACCTGCTCTCCTACTCCTAATTTACAACTCCTATTCACTGATCACTTCGAATCTCAAACCAGTATTCATCTGTTCCCAACTTCCAACCACTCTTCCCCTACTACCGATCCCCAACCTCTATTTACCTACCACTAACTTCAAATACCCTATTCACCGACTTCTCCCAATTTCCAACACCTCTTCGAGAATATGTACACAGGCGCTACCTACCTACACACTCCTAACGTCTTCCGATAACTTCACGAATCAATAGAACCCACCAAAACCAACATCCCCCGCAAGACACTCTTATATAAACAGACTCAGGACAATCAAGCGTTTCAGCTATGCACAGTGAGAGCAGGCAGAACTAAACTGGATGACTATGACTGTCCTGAAAGGCAATCCTGGTGAGTTAAGTGTGTCCTGCCACTATGATGTGACACTCAACGGACGGGCAAATAGGGTCTAAGTGGACGGGGAAAAGCTACAGTGGCTGATTGTATGGTCTGGAGGGCTAGACTGGGTGTAGGTATTGTGTGGCTCACGGTGTGGAAGTGTATGAGGCGGAAGTACCACCATGGGAGGGTGTATGAGGCGGAAGTACCACCATGGGAGGGTGTATGAGGCGGAAGCACCACCATAGGAGGGTGTATGAGGCCGGGGTACCACCATGGCAGGGTGTATGAGGCCGGGGTACCACCATAGGAGGGTGTATGAGGCCGGGGTACCACCATGGGAGGGTGTATGAGGCGGAAGCGCCACCATGGGAGGGTGTATGAGGTCGGGATACCACCATGGGAGGGTGTATGAAGTGGAAGTACCACCATGGGAGTGTGTATGAGGCAGGGGGTGTTGTATGAGGTAGGGAGCAGCATATTAAGGCAGGCAAGGGAGGCACTATCCGTCCAGCAAGCAAAGCCACCGTCTGGGCCAATATTCTGGGCGACCGAAGCCAGTCGACCAGCCTGCCTGGCTGGCTGGCTGGCTTGTAGAAGGGCAGGAAGGTAAACAGTCTGGGAAATAAAAGAGCGTCAAGTGTGCACGGTCGCAGCCCGGAGCCCCGCCGGCGTGCAGAGTGAGGCGTGGGGAGGGGAGGCGCGCGATGTGCGGGCGGCGCGGGGTGGCGCGGGCGGGCAAGAGGGCGGGCGGGCGGTGACGTGGGCTCTTTAATATTCACCCGTGACCCAGTTTCCACCCCACAGGTCAGTCGATTTTTTCCCCTCCCACCACCAACACCACCACTGTCAACAACAACAGCTGCCGCATCAACAACAACTATACAACAATACAACCACAAAAACCCCCGGCCACTGTGACTATACAACAAGAACAACAACTGCTGCATTAACCACGAGATATAAGAATAATAACAATGGCACACAACGGGACGGTATGTTATTCACGATGACTTCACAAACATTACGAAACTTCAAAACAATACATCAACTCGAAGAAAATGGAACAGTAAGTTAACCTTCATGACAGAAAACGGGAAATATTACGACCCAATGTTGCCGTCTGAATACCTTTCTTATTCTTTTTTTTTTTTTTTTACATAAACTAAAACCTGCTTTAGAAATGGTGACAAATATCCTATGATGGATATGAAGGAACCTGCAGACGAGGTCTCCAACAACAACAAGGAGCAACAGAAGAAACTGGAGTCCAGAACAACATCGCAAAGAAAACGAAGACGTCTTTCACTGTTTCCCATTTTCCTTGAGGGGTCTTCAGGTGGGCGGGGTTGTTGCGGGTGGAACCTCACAAGACACATGGGTTAGGGTTAGGTTTAGTCCCTGGCGTCACAGCTAACAAACCCCGGTGGCGGGCACGGTAAATAAATAACCCACCGTTGCAAAGCGGGTCGTACATCACCACCTCGGGGGGGTCTTTACTGGGGGGGTCTTTACTGGGGGGTCTTTACTGGGGGTCTTTACTTGTGCGCCACAGAAGCAGCCAATGTTTATGTAAACCCGTCCAGCCCGCCTATGTTGGCGTGCCTACACCACCAGCACCCTCCTGCTGGTGTCTTGGGCACGGTTGTCGGGACAATAGTGACGACAATAGCCACCACAGACAATACCAGGTGAGGGAGGAGGGGAGGGAGAATGTCTTGACAGAATAATGACAACAAACACGAATGTGAAGAATATTATAAAGAATGTCTGGGGACTACAGACGTTACTGTAGCGGCAACACACAACACTGGAAACACAAACTTGAGAGAATCCTGACAACACAGTATGCTGAAAACACTGACAACAAAAGAGAATGCTGACAACACTGCAGGCTAGAGAGGATAATGACAACAATAACAACGAGGAAGAATACTGAGAATAAATGACCACGTGTTGGACAGCTCCCCCCTTATACCCCCCAACTCCCCGACCACTCCACCTTATGACAACACCAGCCAAGTTCTCCCCTCTCTCTCCCTACTCTCACTAATCTGCCGTCAGGACCGTCAGCCCACTCTCTCTCTCTCTCTCTCTCTCTCTCTCTCTCTCTCTCTCTCTCATCCATCCCCCACTCACCCTTCCCTGATAACCAGGAGACAAATATACGTCCCCCCTAACTCCCAGGTTCCTCACTTTCAATACCTCCTTCATAACTAACAGATCCTCTCTCTCTCTCTCTCTCTCTCTCTCTCTCTCTCTCTCTCTCTCTCTCTCTCTCTCTCTCTCTCTCTCTAGGATGCCCGTCAGTGGAGCATTCCTCGCCCAGGGTGCCACTGACCCCCTAGGGCGGCGGGAGGCTGGCACTCTGGTCCCCTTCCCCCCCAGTGTCACCATTCCTCCCCTAGAAGATACATCACAATGACAACAAGAGGCGTCACAATGACTGACATCATCAACAATGCGAGTGACTTCAACAGCAATGTGAGTGACGTCATCAACCAAATATGTAAAGAAAAAACTAGTTGAAGACGATGATGGTCTTTGAAGTTCGCTCGAAGAAAACACAAAAATATTACATAAATCGTAACTGAAGAATAATCATATAATTACTCATAAGTATCTAAGCATATCTAAGCCCCAGTGGGGAGCGTGATTACTGTATGTTTGCTACGGAGAGAGAGAGTGTGTACAGACCTCCATGTAAGCTGTTACAAAACTCCTCCCTTGTCACTCTCCTCATGACCTTCTGCATCATCAGCAGACGCATTTAGCTAGGAGTCCATACCTCATTGCAAGTCATTCATAAATATCAAGAAGACTAACGGAACTAGAACAGGGCCCCGCGGCACTCCACCGATGACTTGCACGTGCGTCTTTTGTTTCCCTCCACTTGAGTTATCTATACACCGGAGGATTACCTCCCTAATTCCTCCCAAGTGATCCAGCTTCTTAAACAGCCTTCCATGCGGTAAAGGGTCAAAAACTCCTTTGGCAACACAGACACAAACTATCCACCCAGCCTTCCATTTAGTCGAAGACAGAGCTCACTCTCTCGTAGAAATTTAAGAGGTTCGTTACACATGACCTACTTCACGTAAACTTGTGCTGTATCCAACTTGGGTAAACATCTCCTCTTGGGAAAGTCATCCATTTCCTCTCTGATTATCTTTCCCAAAACTTTACAGACCACACTAGCCAGGAAGACTATTATCTACTTTATCACTTCTTCCCAGTCTTATCTCTTTTTTGTGTTTGTCATAATGCGAACTCAAACTAATGCAGGATGCAAATTTGCAAGTTAGGATATCCATGGCGTGGGCGTCGAGTGGCTCATAACACCTTTCTATAATGGGCATGATAATAACACCTGTCGATCATGGGAGTGATAGCAACATCTGTCTATCTTTGGTGTGGACCAGAGATGCTAGTGGTGAGGAGTGAGGGACCACGTGTCTGGCAGGTGGGGGGCACCACTAGTGCGGACCCTAGGGATGGTAGTGGTGAGGGACCACGTGTCTGGCAGGTGGGGGGCACCATTGCCGTGGACCCCAGGGATGGTAGTGGTGAAGGAGGCAGCGCACGAGCCTGCCTACCGAGGACGTGACCCAGTGGTGTCCTGCTGCCTCTCCTCCCGCGCCTACTGCAGGAGGACCCAATCAATACCCCAGCGCCGCCGCCCCCTCTGCTGCAGTCATCCACCGCCCGCCCGCCCGCCCAACCACCCACCACCCTACCACCCACTCACCCACCTACATACACAACAACCCCTCCAACGTCCTGCCACTCGCATTCATTCGTCCCTCCCCCCTTTTACCACCTGCCTTACCATATACCCACCTACACTTCAGTGCCACTGCCATCTACAAGTACATACAACTCACCAACACCCACCTACACCTCACTACCACTACAACCCACCCCACCACACACCAAACACACTCATCAGTGCCCAAACCACCCACCTAGCAAGCCAGCCAGTCTGCCATGGTTCACCCAGCGCTAGCATGGACTGAATGACCCCGCCACAACACACGTAATATCAAAACGCAAAATTAAATTTTCGAGAACAAAAGAATTATAAGTTTTTTAACTGCACAAATAAGCAACTGAAGCAAGCAGAGAGAGAATATATATATATATATATATATATATATATATATATATATATATATATATATATATATATATATATATATATATATATATAAACGTGAAATTAAATAATAATAGTTATCGATTTACTAAATAGAATTGCAGTTCTAGTCTTACAATATTGAGTAAATCCATTCCAATAATGAGAGTAAGGCTATATAACAAGAGGGGAGTGATCATCAACGAGAGAGTCATTACACATCTAGTAAGAGGTTGTTAACGATCTTCACAGTAGTTGAGATGGTTCCGTTCTCGTAGCGGCGTGTGCTAGCCCAGATGGGATGGGCTTCAATGCGATTGTCGTGCCGAACTGCAGCTCTGGGGACGAGCGATCTCCGGTGGCAAGAGGTGACAGTGGCGAAGATAGTGACGGAGTAGTGGGTCTGGTGGACCAGTGTATTGAGCGCTTCTTACGACAGGTGGTGTGGGAGGGACAGGGAATGATCATGTATGCTGTTTTCTGCACCTATTCTAGCAGGTCCCTGTCGTGTGCTGGAGTGGTAGGAAGACCAAGACGTGGGAGGTATACGGGAGTCTGGCAAGAATGAATGGTGTGTGGACGTTCTTGTGTTCAAGTGAAGGGAGTCGTAGCACCTTAGGTCGACGGAGAATGTGTGTGTGTGTGTGTGTGTGTGTGTGTGCTGCACATGCCTGCCTACCTGCCTTGTGCCGGTGATCAACACGCACACGTAAGAAGAACAAACATCTTCATGTTAACTGAGTTCTGGTGGGCGACCACCCCGTGTACCACCGCGAGCACGACCCTCCCCACCTCCCCCTCCCCCCTTACACAAGAGGAGAGACCACGATCATCTGGCTGACGACCACCCTGACCACGGACCACCGGTACACGACGACCCGTGAGGACGACCCCGACACAGGGTCATGACCCAGGTCACACACCACAACAAACCACCACAATAAAAATAAAAAAACAAGTTGTGTCCAACCCAAATAAAAACAATCAATACAATACCAAGTGAACAAGTAAACTGATAATACAAACACGGCACATTACAGACCAGCCCCGTGTTACTACAGCTGTTGCTACAGTAGTTGTAGTCACAGCTACAACGTTACTACAGCTCTATCGCTTCAGTAGTTGTAGTCACAACAACAATAGAAATCGTCAGTAAAGTGAAAGGAGGTTTCTGAGGTTGCCCATAACACCGTAAGGAGTAATTAAACCTCCCACAATCCCTACCCCCCACCACACATCTATCCACACGTTCCACCGCAGAAAACACCACAGAACTACTGCTACACATCCTTCCACAACATTACGCACCATCCACATGCCCTACACACTTAAAATAACCGTAGACTTCACCATCCTCGCCATCATCATCTCCTGCCATCTTGAGATCCCTCGTCCCCACGTTGCAGTACGGCACTAAAATCCGCATCGACCCGGTTGGAGCTCGTACAGACCGCTAGCAAGACCGGCCCTATCAGAACCCTTGTGGGCGTCATGAGTAATCAGTGGACTGCACATTAATCTCCACCTTAGTAACTGAGTAAAGAATATCTGCTCAACAGCATCCCCTCCCACCACCCCTTCCCCTGTGTTCTATAATCGTGTTTATTGTTGCATGTAATCTCAGCATATTTTCAGACTTTGGCTGCTATTAATCTAATAAGCTGCTAATTACCGTTATCACTGTCATTATCACTAATATCATTATTATACACATGACCAGAGATACACAACACTACACACGTGTCAACAAGCACGCGGCTGCACACCCGTGCTCTGGGAAGGGAGGTGGGAGGGGGCGCAGTAGCAGGTAGAGGCAGGTGTAGGGCGGTGAGGGTCGGACCCATGTTGACAGAGCGGCCTTAGGCAGTGTTTGCACACCTCCCACCGCTAAACACTTCCTTTCACACTCCCTCCCACAGTAAACATCGATACAGAGGGCCATGAATAGTACCAACCTACCCCGCTACCGGCATACCTGCCGGTACCACACACCTGGTACCTGCAGGCATACCTGCTGGTGCCACACACCTGGAGTACCTACAATCTTCCCGCCGGTACCACACACCTTGATGAGGCACAGCCACTCATCACTCCTTACCAGACGTACCTGTCTGCAGGCACATGTAGGAATGGCATCATATAGCAAAGGTAATGATCAACGGAGACCACAGGTCACATAGTGAGACAACATAGACACATATCCAACCCCTCCTAAAAAGGCTGAGGTTAGATTCAACTCCCTATAAGATCCTGCTATTTTTACCTCTACTCAACACTCTTGCAACGACTATTGACAGTGTCAGGTCACTCGCTAGTGCTGCGCAGCTTAACTAGACCTATCAAACCGAGTATATAATCAGTAAGGCAACCCCAGGGATGTTTTCCATCTAAAGGATTAAAGAGATACATTACTCACAAGGAGAGAGCTGTGAGACAATGCTTGGTATAGTCAGGGAGTAACTACACGTGGTTCTGATGATGTCCCGAGCGAGTCTTCAGTATAGCAGACCCTAGGCCTGGCTACCTTGAGGTACATGCAACCGACCAACACCTCTCCCGGCGTCAGGTCAAGGCTGGCGACCTTCAAGCAACGGTAAACAGGGTAAGGAACGTGAGGGATATAACAAGGAGGTGTGGGCGGGCACAGAGGCCGCTTCGGGAGTGCTCTTAGTTGTAAGTGGCGTGAGTGGTACCGCATGGTGAGAGTGCATGACAGTGAAAGAACAAGAGGTGACGTATGGTGGGAGTGCACGACAAAGAGAGGGCGTGACGGGCACTGTAAAACAGGAACGTATGACACAGAGTGTGCGCGGGCGGGGGTGTCGTGCGTGACAAGAAGCGGGCGTCGGAGACACAAAAGGAATGAGTGCATGAGGGTAACGCGTGCCGTTAACACACGTCACAGCTCATGCATATTATCCGTGACTCCCGCAGTAGGGGCCCGCTCGTCCCGTGACGGTAACACGCACCGTTACCACACGTCACAGCTCGTGCACGTTACCCGTGACTCCCTCAGTGGGGCCGCTCTTCCCGTGACGGCCTCGGGTAACACCTCCACCACCAGCCACTGCCTACCTGCCTCGGTAGCAGGGCGTCTACACCCTCCCTGGTGATGGAGGACCTGACGGCGTAGTAAACAAAGACAGGAGGTGCGCCATGGCGAACCAGCGCTGACAGACCAAGAGTGGACACACGAAACTGCAACAGTATGAGGTAAACAACAAAGACACAGAGATCACGACTGGAAATACGGGAGAAATAAGCGAATGAAACGAAGGGAGAATACACAAAGTTATATACAACTTCCCCCCCCCCAAAAAAAAAATATATATATATATATATATATATATATATATATATATATATATATATATATATACATATATATATAAGCCTATCGAGATGCTTAGGGAAGTGTGGCAGAGGAGTGTGTCAGAAAAAAAGGAACACATCACAAGCCATGGAAATATTGTATGTCACACAAGGGAACACTCTACAAGTCATGGAAACGTTGCACTCTGGTTAGCCTCGGTAACTGCTGTGTTCCGGGAGCCATATCCAATACTGCAGCCAGAAATGTGAAAGTTATCATTGACGAAAAGATATTGCTTCAATATACACATACATACGATCGAGCTCATCGCGCAGTTGGGACAATGCCACACAGATCTCGATATTAAACAGAGCAAATAGACCACACAGGGCAAATAGAAGGTCTACTGATCTATATCGAGGCCATCTGATGAAGGGGATTCATGATTTCTTTCATTTCCTTCTCCTTTAATGATCAGTTTGCGACCGGAAATAATCACACAGCGACAGTTTCTCGTCTCTTCCTGAGCGAGTCTATTGTTCTGTCGTTTTAAGACATACTGAGGAAACTTATTCCAGTGTTCAATGGCCCCAGATGATCTATATAATGATTTCCTCATATACTCATTGTTTCTCTTCCCTTTAAGCTCAGAGTTTCTGGCGACCAAACCCTCCCGTACTTGGATCACAGCATCAACATCAATTTCATCCAATTTCCCAAGAAATCTTAACTTGTCAAACGGATCCCTCGCCCCTGTAATGAGGACGATTTAAAATCCTTCTGAACTCTCCCATATTTTGGTCTGACAGTAGCGTTCTGTCTGTCCTTTTGACTCTTTGAAGCCTACTATGGCCAACTTGATCATGTGGAGACCCCGAGCTGTAGAGGACACTGAAGCTGAGCTCATGGTAACAAGTTATAGAAAGTCAATAAAGTGTCTGATGTTTTCCAATGACTCTCGTAATGGTTCCTTTACACTGTGTTCTCAGAAGTACATCAGTCAGGCACCTCCAGACGACTGAAGATGATAGCTAAATATAATTCTCTTCTTTCACACCTGAAAGCATCCTGTATTCAATAATTTTCTTCTTTCACATCTCACATTCATCGTTCAACTACGTTAAATTTCATTCGCGTCCTCCGCACCACTCAGAAAGCATAGCCAGCCATGAAGGCTTGAAGTCGAGTGTATCAAAGCGCAGACCTTGTCGGAGAACATTACAAGCCTATGCCAGACAGCCTATGTAGGCTGGGGAGCGTACATACGTGTGGGTATACATAAAAACATTGTAATACACAAAGAGCATCACATAACCTTCACATGGTCACGCCTCTGACACTGCTGAACTGCATCATCAAACACTACAATTCTAATTTACTCTCCATCCAGGCGAGGAGGAAACTCAATTTCTATTTACACCCAAGTGAGAACAAGGAAGATAGAATACAAGGAGTTACAAATATAAATTCTTCTCCTCCATAAACACTTTCATGAAAATTCCTCTGTCGGAAGACGAGGAGGAACCAGGTCCATAAACCCCTTAAGCACAGAAGAATATTAACAATAACCCCCCATCATCACCGTCTTAAACCTTCATACATCACTTCCAAACTTTCTTATATAACAAGAAATACTTTCCTACTGCCCAGGATGTGGGTATAAGCCAGACTCTACACTAGAACGAGTCAAAACCACGTACATGGAACACACGCTGAGGACCCCCTAGAATTCATTCACTATATTCTTGACGAACATACGGCGTCTCTTGTCCCCTGGTACGGTAATCCAAGGACATGAGGCAGTGGTATGACAGCCTCTGGGGTCCAGATATTCAGAGCAAATATCTGAAGCACATGTGATGATCAAGAAATAATCACATCGAGGCATCTCTGATGATAAACTTGTTATTAATCTCTGCCCTTGTTGGTCCGCCTGGGGAGGCACGTGAAGACTAACAAATGAGTCAACTTCTTAATATTTACGACAGAATAAGTAAGACCAGAGGTCTGCTTAACAGACATCAGGACAACAAAGATCAACAGACCCTCAGCATCAGAGTGTGAAGACCCTCCAGCCAAAATGCGTACAAACACATACATATCCCTACACATCTAGAAATACCTACCAATGTATACATACATATATATGCCTAAACACATATATACATGCAGAAACATATACATATTAATCACTACTACAACATGGGAAGCTGTGTCAACACCTACCATGCCCCTTACATTGAAACAATGGCGGTCAGCCCCCGAGATTTTCACTGCACAGCTCACCACCCGTAATATCGACCCATCCCTGTACACTGCACAGTGACTCGAGAATAGAAAAAAGAGAAAAAAACAATATAGATCTAAGGAATGGCCGGAGTTACACAGATGGAAGGCCTATGATGGTCGACTGAGGAATACGGGAAATGCAGCAGATGAAATTATACAATGATGAAACACTACCCCACCTCCCTTCACCTTCACCTACGGCACATCCCGCCCCCTACCCTCACCTTCATCTATGGTACCCCCTTCCCCTAACCTTCACCTACCTCACCCTCCTCAGCGACCAACCATCCACCCTGAAGTAAAACAACCCCCGGCCACAACGCAGAGTTTGGAGGACGTACTCTTAACCTCGCCTTGAGGGAAAATCAATTAGCAAGTCGGCCACTGACACACACACACACACACACACACACACACACACACACACACACACACACACACACACACATGAATGTATACACAAAATACATGTACCTACAGCAACGTAAAAGGGTTTCTACGGACGCACCATAAGACCTTACGGTAACTCTAACCTCTCCATGTAGGTCTTGTACGTCGCCATCCCTTCGTTCCTCAAAGGCCATCATCCATCACGATACACTCGTATCAGACTGGAGTCGTCTGCATAAATGATGTCCTTGTTCATGAACCCTACTGGACGAGAGACGTGCTTAAGTTATAAATAGCGCCAGTGACAGGACGCAGCCCGGCTCAAAACTTGAAGATTTTTGTGTTATTCATCGACATTATGAAGACCAATGTCGAGCGTTTCTCTTCTCTTTTTTCTTTTCTCTCTTTCCTCAACTTCCCCACCTTCGGCCGCGCCATCACCTCCCACGATAAAATCTTTAAAACACCTGTTCTGGTGTCAAGTACACCTCAGTAAACACCAAGAGTTCTTTTTCAAAAATGTACCTGAATATCCACGTTTGTACTCAATCCATAGGAGATGTCTATCGATATCCAGATTAGACTTTAGTACATAGGAGTACGTGGGAAAGCCAGACAACAAAATATTGATGGTCTATGACGAGGTTATATGCCTGAGGACAGCACAGAACACGGGAAGAACAGATAACATAGGAACCTGATAGTCTAGAGAGAGAGGTTACCTGCTCGAGGAACGTACATGGGAGTACATGTGAAACTCAGGTACCTGAAGGCCTGATGGTCTATGATGAGGTCTTCTTCTGGAAGACCACGGAAGCTAAATGTCATTGACAGTGTAAGGAAAATGTCCCGTTACATAATGCAAGGAAAACGGTGTTGCTAAGGTGATGAGGACAAGGTGTTGTTACGGCCGGAACAAATCTGGGGGGCACTTCCCCCCCCCCCCCCCCCAAGCTGAGCCGTCACAGGACAACTTTAAACTCAGGTGACTCCAATTACGGCGCCGCAGACTCAAGTGTCGCCTGCTGCCACTCAAGGGGAAAAAGTTTGTTCTGCACCAACCAGGCCACAGGGAATCAAACTCATCTTTACCAAAGATTTTTTCAAAACAATGATTATTTCTATTTATTTTTGTGTGTGGTTTACTCGACTTTATTAGCATGTATTTTTTTTTTTGTCCTTCGAGCCTATTAGTAAGTAGGAGACAGAGCATTTTCTGCTGGTGTGTTGTGGATGAGACATCTTGTGGGGATAGTTCGTGACTGTGTTCGTATCGACCGACGGAAAACGGTAAATGGCAGACTTAAATACTCTTTTTTTTTCCCCGAGTGTCAGAGAGGCACAATCTATATACCACGTTAAGTAAAAAGTACAATGTATCGATAATCATTTCCTTCTGTACGACGATGCGACTCAGACACGACCATATGACCCTTGAGCACAACAGGGCGACCAATGAGCACGACGGCACGACCCTTGGGTATGAAAGCCTGGCCGAGCAATCATACCCAACAGTCGTATAGTCGTGCTCAAGGGTCGTACCGTTGTGCTCAAGGGTCGTACTGTCGTCGTGCTCAAGGGTCGTACCGTCGTGCTCAATGGTCGTACCGTCGTGCTCAAGGGTCGTACTGTCGTGCTCAAGGGTCGTACTGTCGTCGTGCTCAAGGGTCGTACCGTCGTGCTCAATGGTCGTACCGTCGTGCTCAAGGGTCGTACTGTCGTGCTCAAGGGTCGTACTGTCGTCGTGCTCAAGGGTCGTACCGTCCTGCTCAAGGGTCGTACCGTCCTGCTCAAGGGTCGTACCGTCCTGCTCAAGGGTCGTACCGTCCTGCTCAAGGGTCGTACCGTGGTGTTAAAGGGCCATACCGTCGTGCTCAAGCGGTTTAAGCCACCGTACACGACAATGACACAATTCTCCACGAGTGTAAATGACAAATCGGTAAATAAACTTCATCATCCATGAAAATAAATATAATTCAAGCAACATCGTTCTCTCGAGACGCCACCAAGGTTTAATAGTCTCATATATGGAAAGTTGCAAGTTCCTGCTTATCACGTAAGTGCAGAGAACCAGCTGCTAATCGTCCTGGACACTGCAGTCTGCCACCTGCTAGTGAACAGTGTACCAGACTCACTTCCGAGGGGAAAGAATGTGTAACAAGACCTGACTGAACTCAAGGAGATTCGAAACTGAGAAACTGACTCGATTCCCCAACCAGGTCAATGTGTAAATCTGGTAGACTACATCTGGACTTGGCTTCATAAGGAACGATTCAGAAGTGACTAGTAACCATGAAGATTCAGACGTGACTCGGGCCCCATGAATCAGTGATGAGCCTGGTCTTGGCCAGACGTGGGGAGATTCAGACGTGACTCAGCGGGCTGTAAGCCACGAAAACTCGTATCAACAACTGTCATTCATCAGCATAAAAGAAATCGTCAAACTTTCTCACTCGAGTTGTGATATGTGAGAGCTGTGGTCTTGTGACCTGATCGTCTTCCACATTATGATCTGCATGTGTGTCCCTAACCAGGATAAATGATGAATGAGAACACGTGTAGTGATTCTTAACATAGGATTCATACAGGTGAGAACACGATCGTCAGGGGTTCCAGGACTCACACTGGGGAGGACAGTCGATCAATGATTTGGGAGTCACGGTGATTGGGACATTTATTTCTGGGCTCCATTCCAATCGCGGAGGTGTGGGTCATGGGTCTACGTCACCCATGGACGCGCAGGTGAGGTGGTGATGGGCACCGCCCCACCACACCAGCCGGGCTGCCAACTCCGCCACACCTCCTCCACTACTACATAAATACCCTCTGGCACAGTGGATGGCACTGCCAATGCCATCGAAGAAAAAAAAAGAGAAAAGAAAGAGGGAAGGTCTCCGTCGCTCATGCTAGCTCATGGACGTCTTTCCTCCCCCTCCTCGCCTCCCCTCCCCGCCTCCCCTTGACCATCTTCCCTCCCAACACCTTCTCCTTCCTCCACAAGCCAAAAGGATCCTACTAAGTCCAGAAGACCAGTTTCCCCAGTGTCCACTTCACACTGCAGGGCACAGTAACGTGGGAGGAGGCCTCTGAATGTAATAAGCGCATGACCTCATGATACCCCCTGCTCATGACCTCATGATACCCCCTGCTCATGACCTCATGATATCCCCAGCTCATGACCTCATGTTACCCCCAGCTCATGACCTCATTATACCCCTGCTCATGACCTCATGATACCCCTGCTCATGACCTCATGATACCCCCTGTTCATGACCTGATGATACCCCCAGCTCATGACCTCATGATACCCCCTGCTCATGACCTCATGATACCCCTGTTCATGACCTCATGATACCCCTGCTCATGACCTCATGATACCCCTGCTCATGACCTCATGATACCCCTGCTCATGACCTCATGATACCCCTGTTCATGACCTCATGATACCCCTGTTCATGACCTCATGATACCCCTGCTCATGACCTCATGATACCCCTGCTCATAACCTCATTATACCCCCAGCTCATGACCCCATTATACCCCTGCTCATGACCTCATTATACCCCTGCTCATGACCTCATGATACCCCTGTTCATGCCCTCATGATACCCCTGCTCATGACCTCATTATACCCCTGCTCATGACCTCATGATACCCCTGCTCATGACCTCATTATACCCCCAGCTCATGACCTCATTATACCCCCAGCTCATGACCTCATTATACCCCCAGCTCATGACCTCATGATACCCCCAGCTCATGACCCCATTATACCCCTGCTCATGACCTCATTATACCCCTGCTCATGACCTCATGATACCCCTGTTCATGCCCTCATGATACCCCTGCTCATGACCTCATTATACCCCTGCTCATGACCTCATGATACCCCTGCTCATGACCTCATTATACCCCCAGCTCATGACCTCATGATACCCCCAGCTCATGACCTCATTATACCCCCAGCTCATGACCTCATTATACCCCCAGCTCATGACCTCATGATACCCCTGCTCATGACCAGCGACGGACTCACAGACAAGGGCAGGTTTTCAGGGTCACGTCTGAGACGGAAGCAACAGACATTCTTGCCTCTTATGTCGTTTGCTTGAGCATCGGCCGTGCCTCAGGCGTGGAACGTATGGTAAGAACAGCTATGGCTAACCCCTCGCTTATGTACACGTTACAGCGTGAACACACAGCACAGAGCTTATCCCATACCATGATAGGAATCATCAGCATATCTCACACATGCCTATACAAACCCTGTTAACTAGTGACACCTTAACCCATTTTCTTCAGCCTTTAATTAAGCTGTACGACAGTGGTGACATTGAGCATACCAGAAGTGAAAGTCACAGAGATATATTTATTCCTGGACGAACATGTGGTTGGAGGAGTCCACCTGTGGAGTGTCTTTGGTGGTAGGGAGGAGGAGCGGTTGGTCCAGGTGCCTTCCAGAGGTACAGTGCAGAGGGTGGTGACTTTCGAGGCGTAGTGCACCACACTACCTCATAATACACGGTAATCTAATCTTACCAAACACCCTGACGCCCCCTTCAGTTTACACCCACGTCACACCCACGGCTTGTTGTTGATCAGGGGCGTACACCCATGTCTTGTAGCGGGTCAGGGGCGTACACCCAGGCTCGTAGATGGTCAGGGGCGTACACCCATGGCTTGTAGCGGGTCAGGGGCGTACACCCACGGCTTGTAGTGGGTCAGGGGCGTACATCTAGGCTTGTAGCGGGTTATAGGCGTACACCCACTATCTGTAGCGGGTCATAGGCATACACCCACGGCTTGTAGCGGGTCAGGGGCGTACACCGCAGCATAAACAATGATGTATCGACCAGCTGTACACCGCACTAAAGAGGATGATCGAGAACGGAGAGAGCGGAGCAACAGGTCACAGTTATACCATGCTTGCCGGATACGCATTACACCCCCACTCATCCCTCCCTCCCGTCTCTGTCACACACACACACACACACACACACACACACACACACACACACACCGTCACTATCTACCGACGTTACCGGCTGCCACCAGTTACACCAACCGGCTCGAGTGTGTGACTGGGGGCCTTGACGTCACGACCCGTCACACCGTGGCCCACTAGACATCCATCATACGTCTCACTCCAAGGCTACCTCATAGGGAACCAGTGAGCAAAAACACGAGCAAAAGGATTGTGATTTATTTTCGCGATGTACGACGAGTTTCGTGAGCTTAGGACTGATTAGATTGGGTTAGATTACGACTGATTGGGTTAGGTTAGGTTGGGTTAGGAGTGTTTAGACTGGGTTAGGTTAGGACCGATTAAGTATTCTTGTCAACATTACAAGCCGAACTTAATCACAGAGAGCTTTAAGTCTGTTGACACAACAGCTGCTTCACATCAAGGGGTAAAAGACGACCAGGCTTTACTATAGGATGCTCCTGACTATCACAACAGCTCCGCCATTGTGATCAGGTCGTGTGCTACGTAAAGGAAAATGAGAACACAATTCTTATCTAAGCCGACTTGGGCTCGCCAAGGCCTCTGTCACGTGTCATCGCGCACACTAACAACATAAATAAAAAGTGAAAAGGAATTATTGAATAGTATTCATCAGGTTTTCCCAGAGGGTTCCTCTCAACGCCACTATCATCAACGGAACAAAAGGGTAAATGACACAGGACATAGTCAAACCTAACCAATACACGACAGGGACGCGTTCACGACCCAGATACGATGCCCTCAAGATGACCTCCCCTCAGGGTGGATTAGACCGACAGACGAGGCTTTCAGACCCATAGGAACACGACCTGTAATGAGAGTGTCACATACGTACTCTCTCTCCACCTGCTACAACACTGTGTGTTGTGACAACTGTACCGACGCATACACTGTCGGGCATATATAAAGACGGCCCGTGGGTCTATCATTTCCCACATCAATCCAGTCAGGTGTTCTACGAGGCTGGAATATAAGCAAGCGCGATAGGTACAACATAATACACACAAGGGAAAAGGCTGAGAAGATAACTTCCTTAATACCTACCAAGTGTGCTGCTTACTACACACACACACACACACACACACACACACACACACACACACACACACACACACACCAAGCAATTACAATAACTGTACACTGTGAGGAGAGACAAGGGGGGAAGAAAAACGTATCGTGCATTATGAGTGTGCAGTCCTCCCTCCTCAGAGGACGGGTGTGTATCCACACCACGTACCAGCAGACAGGTGCTGGGATATTCTCCCCAACTTAGGGAGTCGCGAGAGAAAGCACCCAGCTGAATACCCGTGTCCATAGCGGGGAGAGAGAGGCGGCGAGTTAAACGGGTCTGACACGCGCAACACACCAGCTTACATGCCAAGCTTACGGTGCGGACGACGACAACCACAACACTCCTGCCGCTCGCTGACGTCACCAACCATCTGCCGTGGTGAGGTAGGTCAGGCAAACAACACGACCCAGCCTCCATACAACTTACGGCAAAGCTGGGAAACAAATATTGAGCATTACGTCACCCAAGCACCAACCAACATGACGAACGTAAACGAATCCCCTAAAAAAAGGACAAATCAGAAGAGCCTCCACATATGCCAGTACAACAGCGTAACATCTTCCCACTGTACCTTCATCACATGCACACCCCACACGGAGGAACGACGGAAAGGGATGGAGATGGCTGGACTTACGAGGGGCAGTATGTAATACCCGACGCTTCTGGCTCGCACACCAGCGACCACCTAAGCCAGCAGCAGGGACGGAACGCTTGCACGGCTGGTGAGAGCAGGAGGCTCCTTTACCCGACACCTTCGTGAGAACAGCAGAATTATGGACGCCAGCGGCCCTGCTGTGCTGTGTGTACCTGGACGATACGAAGACAGTACTGCTCAGGAGGAGCAGTGTCACGTGTCACACTCCGGCCCTCCGGCAGATCAAGAAGCGAGATGTCACATGACACACTACAGCAGATGGAAAGATGTAGTGTCATATGACACATCGGCTGACGGAAAGGCGTTGTTGTGTCACATGACAAGGCAACACGTGAGCTTATCAAGAGGCGTGGTGCGACATGACAGTCCTCCGATATGATAACACTCGTGAGTGTACTCACTTCCACATATTGGGTTACACTGAACCAAGGAACTCGGGCATAAACGCTTACTGGCCTTCCTCGTGGAACAGAAACCTCTTCTATATACACATACACATATATACAGTGAGACAGACAAGTAGACAGACACAGAGAGAGAAGATGAGATAGGTAGATGAGGTATAGACACCAGAGGTAACCATCAACTCCCACTTTTCACAATACCAGAAGGTCGAATCGTCTATTGTGAACCATCTACCACACGACATGAGGAGGATGGGGGAGGGGAAGGAAAGGACTGAACTGATGGTTATGGACGACGGTGGGTGTTGCTGGCGCTACACAACCCCTTCACCATCATCATGCTACCTAACCTCTCCCAGTAGGAAGTGTAGGTTCGACACGGCTGCTGGACGTACTGGTAGACACATGCCCTCCACGCCAGATCTGAGGGCAGAAGAGACCCTCGCAGAAGGCGTTACGATACACGAGGTGTCCAGATCCTGAGCAGCAGCGCCGGTGTGGTGGCTGCCAGAGACGGCCCCCAGTCGCAAGTCAACACCCCGACATCCCACGGTGTCAAAAGGTTACGGTAGGAATAGGTTAATAGGTCAGGCAATGCCTTCCTCCGTCTCTCACCCTCCAGGGAGGGTGTGGGGGTGAAAGATGGGAGGCACCGATATCATCAACCATCAATCACGTCTATTCATCAGTCACCAGGGGATGCCTCACGACCCAGTTCCCTCTCTACACCAGGTCGGGGTCTGACTCCCTCCCAGAAATGGCTGACTAAGCTCTCTAAGCGATACAGTTAACATCAACGGGAAAGATCAGAGCCAGTTACCTGGGCCAGACGAGGATTTTAATGATAATAATCATCAGGTAATAAGCGCACTCAAGAATAGCACTATAATAAGCACGTACTATATAATTTTTCTTCATTAATAATTACCCGAACCCTGTGGTTTACTTTCAACCAATCAAGGTGCTGGTTATACCATAGAGGGAGGAAGACTACAGTAATCCCTCAACTACGTGGGTCGGTAGATGGACTGGTCGAAGAGAGTAAGGTAAACTTTCAACCAGGTAGGTAACTGGGTAGACTGGTCAAGAAGACTAGCATATATTCATAACCAGGCCAGCAGCTGGGTAAACTGGTCGAGGAGATTGGGGTAAACCATGAGTTAACCCAACCCAACCCAGCAGCAACCAAGAACACCGGGCCATCACCCCCCCCCCCCGCCCCCCACTTCCTACCCCCACAACCAGACACCACAATACAGGGACAATCAACACGGCGGGGGGGGGGGGGGGATCCTGGGCCAAGGTAACGCTCCCCCACCCCCGGATCTCCATGACCCCTAGGTACCTACGACCCCTGGGGGTCACCACTACCTCCCTGTAGCAGCACGACCTCCAGGCCCACAAAACCACCTCCACACCCCTCCAGCCACCACTGGGAAAGGCGGATCTACCAACGCTAACCACTGGGTCATCGCCTGGGGGGAATGGTGGTGTCAGGTAACATCACTGTAATAAAATCTGTCCACTCAAATAAGTATAAAACACTTTTCTTGGGGAAAATATCCAACAAAAACATTAAATACAATCCCTCAATGTTGAGTTTACTTTGATAGGGAAGACGATCTGTATAGTGAAGCATTATACATCAGAGTAACAACAGCTAACAACAATTGTTACCAGTTGTTGACAAGGCACTTGTAATGTCTGAAGTACAGGGGCACCTGTACTTCAGGTATGGGGTACCTGCAAAGCCTGAGGTACGGGGCCACTTGCAACGCCTCAGGAACTGGTGTGACTACAGCTGTACACTTGATAACAGGGTCAGTGGACACATGTGTGTACATGACGACAGATGTATAACACAACATGGGGAGAGGGGGGAACCTCCGGTCTGTGTACCAACACAATGGCCGGCATGATGACTGTCCCAAGTAAACATCCGCCTACCCTGGTGGCCAAAGTTCCGGCCAAACCCCAGGTTATGCAACCGCAGACCCCCGCCCCTCACCTCCCTCCCACCAGCCAGCCCTCTCGCTACCTCCATCCCACTTCCTACTGACCTCTGACACCCTCTCCCACTAACCCTCTCATCATCCCCTCCCTCATAGCAAAGGTAGAGGGAGCGGGGTGGGTGTCAGAAGGTAGGGATGACTGCGGTAGCCAGGTGAGGCGGAGCGGCATGAGGCCATCATGTAGGGAGGGAGGAGAGGAGAGGCGTCAACCAGCCAGGGAGGGAGGGAGGGAAGGCCGTGTGCCAGACCTAAATGACACCTACGACGACAAAGACCGACACCTGACACTACGTTTACCCCGATGACTGTGCTTCCCGAGACGTCGGCGGATCGATCAACCGGTCGGTCCGTCGGTCCGTTGTTAAGTCGTCTGGTTGGGAGGTCGGGAGATACAAGAGCCATCCTTGCACTTCCCTCGCAAGCCTCGCCACGACGTCTGAAGACAGTCGAACTTAAGCTCCAGACGCTACAAACTTATTCTTACCATCGCGTGCGCACGTCCGTAAAAGTTCCACGTCTACTGATCCAGCTGGATATCTAGCGACGACGACTGTAGACTGAGAAGTAAACCTTTAAGTGTATACCAAGGTATACACACCGCCAGGCTGCGTCAAGTCAAAGCCAGTTCACCTTCATGGCGGAGTTTCCATTTCAAGGTGTTTGCCAACTGTGCCCAGAGTTTTAACTTGCAAGTTATTGCCAGCTGTGAAGGCTCTCCTCCCATTTTCTAACTCGGGGAGACATCGCGCGCTGCCTCACCTCAGTAAAAATGATGTTCTAGGACTCCAATTTCCAGTCTCCTTGGTTACCAAAGCTCAGAGGAAAGAACGCTCTGGAAGCTCTCATTCCAGTCTTCCCACCTACCACAGCAGAAAAGAAAAATACAGGAGGAGGCTAGGTTACGGCGGGGGGCAAACGCTATCATGGTTCACCCGGGGAGCTCTGGTTCAGGTCGCTTTGGCTCCTCAGTCAACATTACATGTACTGATGTACTGTACAGGAAAGGGGAGTTCTACGTACACTGGTGGGGTCACCATCTCTTGTACTGTACAGGAAGGAGGAGTTCTACATTCGTGAGGGGTCCCCTATCTCTTGTACTGTATGTGGAGGGAGTTCTACACTCGTGGGAGCCCCATCTCTTGTACTGAACAGGAAGGGGAAGTTCTACACTCGTGTGGGGTCCCTTATCTCTTGAGCTACATATTTTCATACTACTCTCTAAACATCTGTTTGCTGTCCACGTATACTATCTTTACCCAGCTTCTTCCATTCATCCACCGGTCTTATAATATAAAAGTACTTCTTTTACATCTTTCATAACAACATCTTTGCTAGATCTTATCTTAGTGACCTCTGGTTGCTTTATCCTTGTATATTTCTAAGAAATGACAACTACTCACATCACCAAACTGATCTAAAAACTTAAAAGTCGTGGTCAAGTCACTCCCTGCTCTTCTATCTTCCATGGTAAGAGAAATTCTCAGAGCTGGAAGAACTGCAGCAAGCAGCAAGACGAATAAACACCTTGAATACATAAATAAATACATACACAGATACACTGTAATCAACATAAAAAACTGGAGTTCAATTACAAAAAACAATATGAGAAACATTTAATCAAACATTATCATGATCATCATTAAAAGTACCATGGGTAAACTTCTGCTACTATTACTTCTACTTTTACTTCTACTACTAATACTACTGTTACTACTAATTGGTCATAATCACTTTTGCCACTATTACCATCATTATTACTAACATTACTAGTATTACTGTCATCATTATCATTACATAAATATCAACTATCATTATCTTTACTATCGTTATCATCATTACCACATCCATCTAAACACTAACTACTTTAAAGACATGTAAAAATAGACCCAGATCAATGCAACTGTGTCAGCGTGACGTGTGTGTCTGTTCGTTGCGCCAGCAGGATATCCCTCCGTAGCTCCGCCAGGGTCGGGCACGTCACAAGCCGTCACCAGCCCACTACGTCACCACGCGCCCGTCACCATGACTATAATTAGCACCGTCAACAGGATTACCCCAGACCACGGTTGTACGCACGGCTACAAAGCTATGCGCACATCGACCCACTGGTGTACACACATCCGTCCTGGTGAACATGACTGTTATCTGTACATTGTAACACCGTGGCCGACCTCTGACCTTAATGGTAACGCCATACATCACCCCTTGACCTTCAAAGTACCGCTTCACCTGGCCCCTGCCCTTCACAGCACCGCTTCATCTGGCCTCTGACCTTCGTAGTACCGCTTCATCTGGCCTCTGACCTTCACAGAAACACTATAGCTGACCTCTGACCTTGACAATAAGGCACACCCGACCTCCGACCTTCGTATCGGACAACCGGCCGTACTGAATGTCACACAATCGCCTCATCCCCCTTACTTCTGACATTTTTATATTTCTGATTACTCTCGGTATATATATATATATATATATATATATATATATATATATATATATATATATATATATATATATATATATCCTGCAAGCTTTGACCGGCGAGGTCAGCTTAAGCGCTACTCTTGTCGGTAAGCTTGAGCGCCACTCAAGATAAGCCGGCGGGGGTTGAGGCCAGTTTTATTCCTCTGAGAAATCATTCAGCTCCAACTTTTCCTCTTCAGTCGTGGGGATTCTTACCAACTATACAACATTACATTTTCTTTCTTCTTTTCGCCAAACATCGCTAATCTCACTTTCAAAAGCATGTCCCCCCCCCCCCCCCCCCGTGCATGAGGGACACGCTACTCCCAGCGTACCGTGGGCGTACCGTGCCAGGCGGTACACTTCACTCGCCAGTCAATGCCAAAACGATAACAGGAAATGATACTGTGACCCCTTGAACAAGACGGTACTGGTCCTTCTGTACGACGGTATGGTCCTTGAACAAGACGGTACTGATCCTTCTGTACGACGGTACGACTCTTAAGGCCTTCCAGGCGATCAAAGAAGGTGGTCGTACCTACGAATTCATGGGTCGTCCCGTCGCGCTCAAGAGGTGTATGCCACAATGAGGAGCAAAGTAAACTTGGGTGATGGGCAGTCTTGCACACTGGTGGAGCAAAACCAGCAAAACTGAACGGCAGTTTAAAACAGGAAGATCCACCATGAACTATACAGTCATCAAACTACACTGTCCCTGCCATATCTACCTCTGGAATACCCACATCAGGCCTACACATCCTCAACAAATAGACATGCACAAACAGAACATATCTCTAACAAGTGTAACGTAGGAATACATAAAATTCATGTTAGATGTACAACGTGACATCACATACATAATGATATGTACAGGAAAAGCAAAATCTTTTAAGAGATTTCAATGTATTACACAGATCCGAGTCAAGGTCTACATGTTAGTGGAATGGCCCTAATGTTTGCCCTTACCTTACCCATGTTATCTAGTTCCCCTAATATCTGTCATGGCCTTACTCATGCTATCAACAATTCAACCACTCGTTATCGGAACCTGTGGTTGATGGATGGTAGGTAAATGGCCTCAGCAACCATCATGGTCAAACCTACACCAGAAAATGGTAGGAAACCCCGGAAAGAGATTGCAACGGCAACCATCATTAATATAATAGCAGCTCTCTACACCCAGGCATGATCATAGTTACTGCTAAGATAACAACACCCAGCACCAAGGTATCGGCAGCCCTCGATAACAGCGCCAAGCACTAGGGTAAAGGCAGACCCAAAGGTAAGTGCAGCCATCACCAAGAGCAGTCAGCCCCAATATAGGATAAGCCAGCACCATGGTTGGGGGCAGCCCCAAGATAAGCCAGCACCATGGTTGGGGTAGCCCCAAGATAAGCCAGCACCATGGCAGGGGTAGCCCCAAGATAAGATAAGCCAGCACCATTGTAGGGGTAGCCCTAGAAGCAGGGCAAGAGAGAGAGAGAGAGAGAGAGAGAGAGAGAGAGAGAGAGAGAGAGAGAGAGAGAGAAGGGGCGTGGGGGAGGGGGTTGGTAAGCACTCTACCTCAGTTCTGGCTCGCTGGAGACGGGCGGGCTGCTGACGTCATCTCCGGTCACCTGGTATACGCTTGACTCTGTGATGCCCATCGCGACCTGCCCCAGGCGGTGGCCCTGCACCAGCTGCCCCTGCTGGGCACTATCCCAGGTGGTGCAGGGGGAAGGAGGCTAGACGGTTCAAGGTGCGTGCTGTGGGGTGCGTGTTCCGAGTGCGGTGCGTGTGGACCAGCTGTGGCGAGGAAGCTCTGCCGTGCTGCAGATGGTGCAACGTGGGAGCCACCTGTCGTGCAGACCCAGCCAGGTGGGCTCCAGATGGTGCGGTGTAAAGGCTAAGGTACGTGCATTCGTGTGTCAAGAGGTGTCCCAGATAGTGTGTGTGCTGGGGTAACCAGCTGGTGTGTGTGTGTGTGTGGGAACCCGAGGGTACAACCCCAGGTGGGTGACCGGAACCAGCTGGCCCCTGGGGGGAGGTGTCTGTCTGGTGCACGGGAAGGAGGTGGTGAGGGAGAGGTGACTACGATCACCGAGTGAGAGCCAGTGAGTGGTAGTGAGACTGAGTGAGAGTGAAGAATCCAAGAGAGAAGCAGTGTAAGACTGCGAACAAGTGGTCAGTATAGGGGCGGGTGAAACACGTGGTCAGTGTGCGTGAGTGGAACACGTGGTCAGTATGGGGGTGGGGGTGAAACACACGGTCAGTGCAGGAAAGTGCAACACGGGGTCAGGGTGGGATGGTGGAACACGTTGTCAGTGTGGGTGGAAGGGTGGAATATGTGGTGTGAATGGGAAGGTGGACCCCGTGGGTTATGTGGGCGGGTAGGGCACGCAGTCAGCGAGGGAGAATGGAGACACGTTGTCAGTGTAGGAGGGTGCAACACGTGGTTAGTGTCGGAGGGTGCAAAACGTGGTCAGTGTCAGTGTGGGGGATGCAACCTGTCAGTTTCTGTGGGGGTGGGGGTGGGGGGCAGATCGTGCAAACACGTGGTCAGTCAGCCGGGAGAGTGTGAGAGGAAAGCTAGCTCATAACACACCACTCCACGTAGTCAGCCCAGCACGTAGTCTGTCAGCTGGGAGTGTGAGAGAGAGGAAGGCTGGCAGATACACACCACTACCGGTACACGTGGTCAGTCACACACGTGGTCAGTCTGGGTGGGTGCACTACGTTCCACAGGCCGGCCAGCCACGCTCCCACACTTACCTGGAAATAAAGAAAAAAATCATTACACTCTTCAAGTACGTTACACTTCTCTTCATATGTATACAACACTTGTAACAACCACAGACAACACATTCAACACACCCGTGCTCCACTCTCCTGTGATGTTTACAGTTAAATGTTTACAACACTTGTAACAACCATAGAAAAACATACAACACTTGTAACAACCGTAGACAACACATCCATTACAGGATGCAGGAACTTCTCTTGTCCACCTTTTGTATATAAATCGGTCCATCTGAATATGATAAAACTGATTCAAGATACCCGTGGGAAATTATAATAATTATGATCTAAAATTTAGTTTTCGTTGTCATTGGTTCCACATAAATCACACACTTAACATGTAATGAAAATTAAAATGACAAAGTAATCAAACCAAAAACTAAAACTGGTAAAATATAACTTAAAATGTCGACAAATATAACAAGCAATGTTATCGATATGGAAATAGAAATGTAATTAATGTAAAACTGACAATGTAATCATAACACAACTAAACACGTAATCGAAACCCAGGCAAAATATGACTAACAAGGCATGGTTAGAGAAACAAAATAATGCAGGCAAAATAAAAAGGATAAATGTAACCAATATGAAACGAAAAATTTTTATTAATATATAACAAATAATATATTCAAAATAATCATGTTAATTTTCTTTACATTTGAAAGTAATTCATGGAAGGCATTATAAATTTAGATTCTAATGCAGTTACGAACAATATGTATAAACAAGCCACACTTATAACAACAAGCCACGTGTATAACAATAAAACAATAAATACAAACAACAAAAGGTGAAAATGAATATCTATAAACTTGATAAAAGTTCACCAAACAAGTGCCACTGAAGGGCAAGGCCGTCTTTCCATCAGCCGTAAATGTGAATTTCAACCATCTGATCAAAGGGACTTTCCGGGCTACGCTCACACGAGTGTAAACAACGTCTCCCACACTCATTACACAAATGCAGACAACGTCATCTACACTCAATCCAAATACTCAAGCGTAAACAGCTTCCCTACACTCACTACACAAGGGTAGACAACGTCTCATACATCCAGTACACCAGCACAAGTGTAAACAGCCCTCTCCACAGGAGTAAACAGCATCCTATAGACCTAATCCGGCAACACAAGTGTAAACAGCGCCCCCTCTACACTTACTATATAAGTGTAAACAAGTCCCCCTACACCCATTCCAGCAAAGACACTTGACACACATCTTGTGTCTGGCTACACCGAGACCCACAAAGTTACATTACACGATATAGCTTATCAGATAACACCCCGCCGCTCTTGCTACATTCAAAGATAACACGAGAGTGAATGTAGGAAACACACCTCAGGTTATTACCACAAGTGATGATGCCTCTAGCGGACCAAGCCTGTACTAACACCACAACAGAACTACCACACTGACAAGGACGGCAGGTAAAGCTAACACAACCAGGAGGGTAGATAAAAACCTACGGTAATAACAACACAAGGGCAGACGACAGCTAAGACTACTACCACAACAACGGGAGATAAAATCAAGCTAACCTACCATAATGCGTCAAGTTTATGGTACGAGTCTACATACCAATAACTCATATACTACCATACACGAGAATCTTATGGCACAGTATGAGCTTAAAACCAGCACCACTACACCGTATATATTTCTAGTTAATGGCTAACATGAATGTACATAATACATACACGACAGGCCTGAAATACACACGATGCACTCTGAGGTTTAACCCACCACGGGTGTGGGCAATACACCATGGATAACTAGACCGTGAGCATAGAGAACATGGGACGCGACTCGCCTCCTCCCTCACCTTTTCCTGCTCCTTCTGGGTCGTATGTTGCCACTCAGAATGTCCTCAAGCCCAAAGTACACCATTATTGACTCATGTCCCCAAACGTATGTCCTAGTCCATGCACGGGCAATGTGTGACCAGGTAACCAGCGGGGGCACGAGGTTAAATATGAGAACACATTGGGTAATGCACCTGTATGATAATAAGAGGGGCGTTCGTGGCGAAGTACACTTGTACTAAAGGGGGCATCTGTACAATACTGCAGGTTCGGAACAAGATTGAGTACCCATTTACTAAGAAAGGGCACCGGTGCAGCAGTGCAAGTGGTGCAACATAATCCTGTACATGATGTGCACTGTGGCGTTTATCATCACAATGGGGGTTAGTTTTTCCAGTCCCTCCGCCCGACACACCAACACAGACACTGGGCCAGACCAGGCAGCCCTCGCCCATCACTCACTAACTCGGCCTTATCGCAGCGTCAGGCTCGCAGAAGCTCCTCACCCCCGAATCCTTGCGTCCACATTCCTCTAAAGTGTGGCTGGCGCTACCGGCCGCACCTCATGTCTGAGCGAACAACTGTGAGGCGCCAATGTATCGGGCCCAACCTTGGATAACGCGAGATGCTTATCTGCCTCGCGATAAGCCGGCTACATACCGTGCGTCTGAGGGTACTCAAGGTTGGCCCGCTGGGAGGCTTCCGTCTTAGACGAAGGCGTTGGAGAGGGAAGGGGTTACTAGCCTCGCTGGGCCAAGCATCTAGTGGTCTAGATGGAGGACAATGGTGCCCAAGCGTACGTGGGGTCGTGTGGAAGATAAGGTTCCACTGGGAGGTTCTCGTAGAGGTGGTCGTCCACAGGGCGATGGAGGTGGAGTATGAGGGAGGTGGTGTTGGCTGGGTAACCACGAGAGGAAATCAGATATTAATATCATTCATCCACTGCTAGAAACCACCACACCCCATCCATCCTGGGGTTGGTTGCAAAGCTCCCCGTGTTATTCCTGCCTTGGAACATAGTGTACTTCCCACCGAACACTACATTACTGCTACGGCTACTTCATCGAACACTACGAGCTCCTGTGCTCCGTCGGCTCGTGGATGTCCCTACATACAGACCGAGAGAGATTACTCAATCATCTACTTGGTAGTCAAAAAGCGACATCAACACTGAAGGTAACCCTACTCATCAACAAAGTCCTCAGGTAGTAGGCAGTATCCCTCTATCACCCAGCAGGTACATGTCTGGACTACATCCAGTGATAATGAAAGTCATAAGGACACAGGCCCCACGGACCTGTCGCGTCGTGCTACACACACACACACACACACACACACACACACACACACACACCATCAGGTACCGTTAGTTTGAAAACGATTAACTTATTCAGGGTCGAATCTTGCAGTCTCCGCACCCACCCCTCAAAACATTCCTCTGTCTCTCTACCAGTCTAACCCAAGAGAGGCAGGTTTGCAGCCCTCTCCCACCTATCCTCCGTACTATCCGCTAAACACATCTCAGGACGTCCCCTCCCTGTCCCCAGTGAGAGGAATAGGAGCACAACAGTGCTGTACAAGACGCCATGAATATATATCATCCCTGACGGCGATGGTCGCTACAACTCCGGGAGGTCCTTTGTGCCTCCTGCCGCACCCTGCCACAGGAATACACCACCCCGCCGCCTCCCACAATACGCACGTAAGAATACACTCCACACAAATCATGGGAAATGAATGTCAGACGCTGAAACGTAATCTGGAGCCTCGTGTGCCTAACACACGTGATATACCTCAAATATTCCTGAACTTTGACATGGGCGATGTATCTCAAATATCCCTCAATTTGACATGAATGTCAACTACTGCTGAAGTTGACACAAGGTGACGTATCTCAAGTATTACTGAACTTGACATAGGGTGATTTATCACAAATAATGACCTGGTGAGGGAAGAGAACATCAGCCCAGCATCCCTTCCCTACTAATTACATGGTTAGTAGCATATAAGATTATCCCATCATTAATATGACCACGGCAATAATGGTGCCACACCCCGTCCCGGCTACCTGTCTTACAGTGCCGCCACATTTTTCATCCCCAACCTTCCATTCATCAAGATAGACGTCAATTATTCATCCCGTCAGGTGGGGAGACGTGACGGGTGAAGAGCTTGACAATGATGAATAATCAATGTATAATACTCGATCATACATCTTCGAACAATGATGAAAAACAGGGCTATCATTTTCGGGGTTCGTTTCAGGCCGTCCTAAATGTGAATTACCTTCCCAAAAAATGGCATAAGACATCTTCTGGATCTTTCAAACACACACAGTGACTTCCCCCTACAAAAATCCCGTTCCTTCCATAATGTTTCTAATCTGTTTCCTTACCATTATGTTTCTAATCTGTTTCCTATCAGCCTTTAAACAGGCCATGTTCCAGAATCTCTACAGATGTTATCTTTTAAGATCCTTGTTCATCCTGGCCTTGAGCAGCCCTCAGAGCGTTCGACGAGGGACGTCCCGGAGGAGGAGGAGGAGGAGGAGGAGGAGGAACCCGTCATTTGATCCCGCGGCAGGAACTATGCTTCACGACCCCGTAATTGACTAGAAGATTACGTTAGTGCAATCACGCAGTGCGTCGGAGTCCCCGCTGCGCAGCAGGTGCGCCGTGGACGGTGCGACGCCGAACGCTACCGACGCGTCCACTGGACGCTTCCCTCCACCGCCTACAAGGCTGGCGACATCAGTCGGTCTCAGTCCATACTGTAATTTCTGATACAGAAATTCCTACGACCGGCCAGAGCGTGGGAAAAAAATCTGCAGGGTTCCGCCCTTACTCCAAACACACAAGCATTGCCACCAAGGTCAGGGAGGAGGAGGAGGAGGAGGTCGTCCTCCACCAAGGTCATTGTGGAGGAGGTTGTCCTCCGTCAAGGTCAGGGCGGAGAAGTAGGGCAGAGGGTCGTCTTTCCTCCCTCGCCCATTCACCACCAATAACGACCAGTGTCCTCACGTCTGACCCTCCCTCATGGCACACTTCAGGTGACACGGACAACACCATCCTCCTCCCTTACTGCTGCTCAGAAGGGAATATTTACCCCTCCTCACCATGGACTGTGTTCCCTGCGGGCTGGGGACTGACAGACTCCCGAAAACACAATGTTCCCTGACTGCCAACACAATGCTCCCTCTTTAGGAATACATGTTGTGAGGCGCCTCTTTTACAATGGGACACTTTTCTATCCAGACTAACCCCAAAACAGAACGCTGTTTAGGCAATGACCAAAATCTACAGCCAAGGAATCCTATTTCCAATGAAACAGATATCATTCTAATTATTCTGGATGTACATCGAGCAATTCCCATCAGTCTGCTGTCTCAGATTCTCCCAAGATCGACCAAGTCAACGACTTAATTTCGAAGAACAGGAAAAAAACAGCAGTACACCCAGGCAGCAATAACAGAAAAGTGGAGAACGGCAAAGAGAGAGAAAATAAAGGATGGGAAGAGTCAGAAAAACATGGTGGACGCAAACAGAAGGGAAAGACCCTTGGCAACACCAAAACATGATCCAAAAAAGGCGTACGTCCGGCTGGTATTCTAGCTCCGTGTGCCACAGCCCCCTCGACGCCCCTGGTGCCGGCCTCGTGGCCCGCCCATCCTGACCCCATCTGACCTACAGGCCATCCTCCAGCACCCCCTCTCCTGGTGGACGAAGACCACGGTGGACGGAGAAGTAGAGAAGATAAGAAAGAGGAGAACGAGCAGGAAGAAAGTAATGAGGACGTGTGACGAAAAGGAGGAGGAGGAGAACTAAGAAGAGGGGTCCTCCCGTCGTGACGAAGGGTCGTCCCGTCGTGATAAAGGTTCGTCCTCAAGTTCCGAGTTAAGAGATAACGACGCAGTGCTGTAGAGGACAATGGAACACACGACACGATATCGCATGACAGTCGTCAAGGTCGGGAACTATGGAATTGTGAGGAGGAATGCCACAGGAACCACAGAGGTACTCGTGCGCCAGAGCGTGGGAGCATCGTGTCTAGATCTCCTCCTGATCACAAGCTTCTCCGCAATGCCAGTGGGAAACCCTCCCTCCTCCCAGTTTGTCCTCCTCGCCAGGCACCGCATTGTGGCACCAGCTGATACCAGGGTAATCATCTTAGAGGCACTGGACCATTGCCAGGCTGGCCGCTTACACGCACCAGCCATCGACTTCGGCCCGGCAAATCCTCCTAAGATTGCCGTGACGGTCAGATGCCGCAGAAGGCGGGATGCTCCCTTCCAGAAGCTGTGTTGGCTCTGCTGCTTCGCGATGTTCACCCCCCATCCCTCCCCCCAACATCAAAGACCTCATAGCAACTGTCGTGGCTGTGTTACTTCACAAAGCCGCCAACACAACAGCCTTAAGGGCTTCCCAGGAGCGGTCTTGGCTCTGTTCCTTCACTATATTTCCAGGACAGCAAGTTCTAGGGGCCTGCCAGATGACTCTGTTACCTCACAGCGTCCCCGACACAGCAGCAAAAGTTGCAGACGGCCTGTTGTGCCCGAGGATCGTACCAGTCGTGCCCCAGGGTCGTACCAGCCGTGCCCCAGGGTCGTACCCGTCGTGCTCAAGAGGTGAATAAGAATCAAGCCAACGTGACGATACAGACTCACGACTGTTTACAAACTGACTTTCCGGTGTGAAGGCGACGAACCGGAGCTGTTAAGAAGCTTCACACTAACTACTCTTACTTCCCCAAACATTCCATAATTACGGGAAGTAATACTACTCCTCTGAGAACAGGATCCTCCAGCATTATGATACCAACATCACAACGCATACGTCAAAAAAAAAAAAAATCGAATCCCTGAATTTTCAATCGCATCACTGCCACTTGCTCATACGAGAATCATAAAAAAAATCAACATATCTCCCACGGGAAATTAGGGAGCAGACTTGGTGGGCATTTCCAGCGCGATCCACGGAAAACTTTTCACACGGGTACGGGAAATGGGAATTTTCCAGCTGTGTAAACCATCAAAGGAAAGCCCGAGGGATGAAGCTCCCGGGTTGATATATATGTGAAGTGACCTCCTCACACCATCAACCTCACACCCTCACACTGCTTGTTCACCTCACACCCTCACACTGCCTGTTCACCTCACACTACCTGTTAACCTCACACCCTCACACTGTTAACCTCACATTCTCACACTGTCTAACCTCATACCCTCACTGTCCGTAACCTCACACCCTCACACTGTTAACCTCACACCCTCACACTGTCTGTTAACCTCATACCCTCACTGTCCGTAACCTCACAACCTTACTGCCTGTTGGAGAACTATTAACGAAAGCCCCCTCCTCCTCCTCATCATGACGATCCATCTACTTTGGGTCATTAAGGTGTTCATCAACATGTAAGCATTGCTTATGGTCCACGGAGGTCATCAAAACAGGTCAAGGTCGCAGTAATCATGACTTTCCGTCGTGCGGCTGGCAGTGCCATTTACAAAAGCGGCGTTCGCTGCCGCTAGCCTGGTGGAGAGTGTCGTCCGGCAACGGGGAAGCCATGAGTATGCATGTGACTGATGCAGGTGGCATATGTATCAGGGGTCCAGGGTACGAGTGCATTACCGCACATTACCGGGGTCGCCGGAGGCTTCCAGCAGGTAAGGTGTATATACATATGCACCGTGAACCCTTCATCACGTGACCTACAATAACAACACCCACCCTAGCCTCCCACCACCCCCCCCCCCCCAGGTTACCTGAGTGCCGTGGCCTAACACTGTGTTAACCCATTATACAATTAAATTTCCATAAAGGTGACATTCACTTTGATAAATCTGATAATTTAGCCTCACCTGCCACATTACAAGGCACTAAACCTCCCATTCTCTTTCTTATGTTGCAGTTGGTACCACAATAACACGTCACGTCCTTCAAGATTAATCTCTCACCAGACACTAACCCTTATGTCCAATTTAATATCCATCTAGGAATATACAGCAATCAACCATGGGTGGACAAAAATCAATAAAGCCATACGCGAAGGAAGTAATAAAAACAGATTTAAGGCTTCGACACATACCATCTCCTGGAGGTACAGCAGTTCTACAAGACCCAGATGGGAAACACAACGCAACACACAACAACATCCCCCCCCCCCAAGACCCTCCTTGTGACACTGGTGATAAAACAACACTTGACACAGGTGAGGCTGGCACTCTACACCACACCTGTGGCCGCTGGTCCTACGTGCCACGGACCACCATGTATAATGTATGGGTGACGGTGTATAACTCACAAGGCTGGTCCACTGGAGGGTGACCCACAAAGGTGGGCGAGAGGAAGTACAGCAGCAGAGGAGAAGGTTTTATAAGTGTGACTCACTTAAATAAGTGATGTAGGCGGGCAGAGCGGTCGGGGAGGTCCAACAAAGGACCTTCCTCAGGGCCCTAACTACCGGAGGAAGGGACGTTGTGGGTCAGGGGATCTAGTGGGGCTTTACCTAAGGATTCTACAAGAGGGGAGGGGGGTAAACGGTATGCAAATGAAAGGGAAGGGGCAGGAGGGAGCAGGTGGTTAATGGAGAGCCTGCCTTGCCTCGCGTCGGGTCCCCTGTTATCCCACAATATCCTTTAATTCTCTTTTACTAGTTGGAAGGGGGCCAGGGGGAGGGGACTGGGGCTCTCCTCCTGTTTATACTCTGGCCCGCGATAACACACCCGCCTAAACCCTGTGTACAAAGCACGTACACCCACCCAAAGCAACACCCACGGTAGAACACGTATAATAAGCTGGTGTATCCACATTATCTACACTCACACTTTAAACATCCCGACCTTGTGTATTACACATGTCGTACATACCCTGTTTACCGAGACCACGCACATCCACACCATGAACACCCTCACCTGTAATGGTGTCGACCAAATCATTCAGTCCCTCTCTCATCACACACGTTCACCACTACCACAACCACCACCACCACCACCACCACCACAATTACCAACTAAAACACCAACAGTCTACGGGAGCACCACGCCCCTACTCAACACATCTCCCCCGCCCCCATTCCTACACCTCCTCTGTCTTCCCTCGCTAGTCACTAATCCTTCCTCACACACTGGTCCCCGTAACTCATCCACCCACCATCCCCACCCACCTCCCCTTCTCCCTGCCCTCATCAATCCTCTGCTGGCTCTCAGAAAGGGCAGGACCATCTGCAAGACCAACTACGCCGTCAACCCCCTGGACCAGCACCACCTTGGGACACCAGCAACCCCAGGCCCCTAGATCATCCTGGCCACAGGGTAACCATCCATCGGCCAGCAGGAACTCCACGAGATCCACCCAACACTGCTCATACACCCTCTCTTCTCCAAGGACCAAGACAGTGAGGCAACATCAATAGCGTCAATACCGTCGTGAAGGTCGCACAACAACGACAAAGGTACATCGACCTTACACCACACGAAAACACTTACAAAAAACGAGGTGAACATATTTCACAGTAGCCTTGCTCGGCCCGCTATGGCTACGTGCAGGGAAGGGCTCCACAGTAGCCTTTCTCGGCCCGCCTAGGGTAGGTGCAGGGGAGGGACTGCACCCGGTGTAGTAAGAAGCCAGAAGAGGGTCATACAAGGTCACCTTTCCAGTCTACGAGTCGAGATGACTAACTTAGCGACACACTACGGATCGTCTCTGTTCTTTCCCCTTGGTCAAGATGGTCACCCTTGCTATCTTATCTACTCATGAAAATATCTACCCAGGACATGAATAACCTAAATACGTCTGTAGACGATTATGTCTACGACAACCTTGAGAGACCCTTAGCTCCAGCTGGGGGTCCGAGACACGGTGGATGAAGTCCAGCCCATCCACATACATGTGATAAAGATGACCCACATACTACACGGATGCCTATTGCTTGTAGTAAAAACTGTCTTTATATACAAGAGAAAACGTTCATATAAACATTCAGGCCATTTATTGCAGTAATTCAAAGACGCACATAAATCTGCCAGAGAAGGTCCAACGGTGGGCGAAAAGGGATTGTGTCTGAGATAAGAACTGTGAGTTATGGGAAAGAAAGACGACCATGGAATTCCCTACAGTGGGAGAGAGAGGGATGAGGGACTATGGAATTATCTACAGTGGAAGAGAGAACAAATACGGACTGTGGAATTCCCTACAGTGGGAGAGAGAGGGATGAGGGACTATGGAATTATCTACAGTGGCAGAGAGAACAAATACTGACTGTGGAATTACCTACAGTGGAAAAGAGAGGAAATAGGGACTAGGAATTACCTACAGTGGAAGAGATTGAGGGAGGAAAGGAAGGAAGGAAAGGAAAGGAGGAAGGAAAAGACTACCATCTTCATCTTCAAGATCCAATGTCAACAATGACAATGTGGGCACCACTCACCTTTTCAGGGCGAATGCGGCATACACGTGACGTCACACCACGAAATCGAGCAAGAAACGAATCAGAAAAGACGAACTGCACACGCCAGGCCGGGCCGGGCCGGGCCGGGCCACCACAGCAACTTGTGCCGCTTCCCTAAAGGTTAAGGTTGAGCACCAGAACTGCCTCCCTTACTACTACCACAGGTCCGGGCCAGTAACGTCACCACTACTCTCGCCCAAACTACAGCCACTCAAACCACATGGGAGCTACGCTTTCACAGGTGCAGGCCTTACACCTTCCTCACGAGTGCTGGTCCTCCATCCACTGGCTACAAAAACCCTGCCAATGAGTACATCAACTCATGACCTAAGGTACGATGACTCACCAGGGGAAAACAGTAACTCATACTCGTCAGTCGTGGATGATTATCTGTCATCTGCTACAGGGATTAAACGTTGAAAATAACCCAGCCCAAACCCCCTTTCATTACGATAACCTAATCCCCATAAAATAACCCTTCAAAACACGGAGCCAGTTATTGACAACGGACTGTTGACATGCCAGAGCCAGTCTAGGGACGGAAGACAAACGAACCAGTCACTCACACAGGAGAGAAGCAACATATCACGATCAAAATAGTGACTGGGGAATGGCAACAGATCAGATCTGCACAATATCCGGTGTAGACGTCACAGAGAGGCGAGCCAGCGCCACAAGACTGTGACCATAAGAGAGGCATTACGTTGAGAGATACAACAGTGTGGGGGAAGCAGTAATACACGTAGTGTAGCCAAAGAGTGAGTGTCGCCAGAATGGGATGTACCGACTAAGGAAGGGTGTGGGTAAGTGATCTACCAGGCAATGCTAATCTCCCTCTTACAGACGGATCCGCACGTCGCATCCAAAACTCATGACAACTCATGATCAAGGTATAGCAGACCATGTTGACTTCGATGTGCTAGTTCCCAGGCAGAATGGAAACTAAGAGAAGCAAGTGAAGGTAAATGAAGAAGTAACAAACGAGATTTTAAGACGGCAGATGAGCAGGGACGGAGAGAGAGGTCAACATGGTGAAGGGTAAACACGGAAGATGGAGACTGGAAAGCAAGCAAGCAAGCAGACAAGCAGGTGCGGAAGCCAGCGTAATGGCACGCACGTCGTCCCCAGATGGCATGTGAGGGCGTGGCTCCCTCCCAGGCAGGAATAATGTGGCGGGCAGGGAGGGGCCCACAGTGCAAGCAGGGGACCAGGTAAAGCAGGGAGGCAAAGAGTGCATGTGTGATGGATGGGCCAGGGTGCAGGCAAGCAGGGGGTCATACATGTTCGCAAACAAGCAGGCAGACGGGTAGGGTGAGGAGGAAGCGGCCCGGGTGCCGTAGCGGGGGGAGTTAAGACTCCCCTGTCTGGCCCACACAGGTCCACGAACACCGTCTCCCATCCTAAGGGGTCGGCACCCCACCACCTCCCTAAACACACACACACACACACACACACACACACACACACACACACACCCAAGGTGATAGGTTCATCACCATTCAGCCCTCGAGGTCGTCAGAGGTCGTAGAGACGTGGTTCCCCAGACCCTGGGGAACGGTACCAGTCCCGCACACGACATGGAATCCCACCATCCCCCGAGGTCATCAAAATTTGTGGGGGGGGGGGGGGGACAAATGGGTTCTGACCCCCCTCAACCACCTCTGAAACACCTGACCTTCTAAACAAACGAACACTACACAACGTAAGGGCCACCAGAACCCATTCGAATGCCGTCCAGCGTCGCACTATAAACACTGCCCGCCATCCACAATGAATCACTAGGAGGCTATCGTGCCTCGTATTAAAAAGTTATCGCCAGTAATCCCAGCGATCCTCCCGCCTCCCGCCCAACTTTTCCTGACTACAGTAAACCAGCAGTGGATGGACCCCGAGTTAGCCTGGGGGGAAAAATATAAAAGGGGGAAAAAATATGAAGGGGAAAAAAATAAACCCATCTACCGTAGCTGTCTTTCAGTGGGGGAAGAGGAGGGAGGGGGGGAGTGGAACGGGGGAAATAATCTTTATTCTGGCCTGAACACTGAGCCAGTCATCCCAGCAGCTCCCCTACCACACAGGGCATCCATTCTCTGCCTTATCATGTGACGTAACTACAATACACAGCAGAGGGAGGGAGAGGGGAGAGAGAGAGAGAGAGAGAGAGAGAGAGAGAGAGAGAGAGAGAGAGAGAGAGAGAGAGAGAGAGAGAGAGAGAGAGAGAGAGACGAGACCTACCTATCCTGTCTTGATGTACGACGCTCGACACTGAGTTAGGGCGGGATAGCACTATCCACATCTCCTGACCCACATCGCAGCCCCACACACACACACACACACACACACACACACACACACACAGCACAGCAACAACAACAACAACGACTGTGACCCGTATGGCTGATTCTTACCACTCTCTTGACCTGATGCTGTACGGTCTTACAACACTCGGTGTCTTAGGGTTAATAGTGGTGTTCCGCTTCCCGGAAACAATTCCGTGATGATGGCACATAATACTGAGCCTGGCCGCAGTAACCAACCCCCATGCCTCCCTACCACACCGGTACAAAACACGCTTCACTTCCGCCTCATTACCGCAGGCTTTCCCACAACAGATGCGCTGTCTGAGCGCATCACGACCCTCACATGACTTGTTTGGTGATGAGGAGGTTAATCTTGATGGTAGAGACGGGAGGGGGCCTAACGCCCTAACCAAGATTATACCCTAAGGGGAAGATGAACAGCTAGGTTGACAGCGGACCGACTGGCTAGCACAAGCAGGATTCGAACCTTTGTGACGAGTTTATTGCGATCAGGATCCTGCTACACATTCACCCAACCCGACAGGTTCCTTTATGTCCCCCTAACCACGGCACACCCTCCCTACCACCACATGAACCTTCCACCTGTCTTACCTTTATGTCTCGTGTGTGTGTGTGTGTGTAAATACATAAATAACGGTTTATTGAATTTAGGCAGCCATGGGGCTGGAAATATACAGCTGCGGTGTTACAGATAGTACATTCCATTGGTCCTCTACTCTCATTATATAACAGCACTTCTTTGCCGCATTCTTAGCTAAATTTCATGTTATGTCCGCCGGTTCTTCTATCCCTGCACTTTTCGAATAACTCTTCACTGTCTGCGTCATCGATCTGGTCTAAAATCTCTGACTGGGTCACCCCTTACTCTTCTCTCATCAACGACGGGCCTCTACTAGCCTCTGCCTGTAACTCTAACTCTAATTCTGATATCTAATAAACCACATGTCTGAGGGAAGGTAGTTCTCAGTTCTAGATATGACTACACTTACTTTTACACTTCAAGATCCATACACCCCCTCCTAATACACTTATACTTCTCTATACTTGTGAGATACACTTAAAGAGTGCTTTCAGATCTCAGAATTGTTGTGTCTAAACACAATACACGGAGCTTTCTATACACCTATGCTCACACTAACACTCGTACACACTAACACTCGTACAGAGTGTTGGGGTCTAGTTGAATCTAGTTCTGAGCACCAGTCCTGTGCCTCTCAACTACTGCAGTTACACGTGCAACTTCTGGCACTCAGAAAACGGGAGAACGGGAGACCAAGTAGCAGGGCACACTGAGCCAAAAGACATCAAGAGAGTACAATCCTGATGGCTGAGATAGTATAGGAGTTCTCAACACCCCACCAACCACACTTACACCCCCATCACCCACAACTAACACCCTGATCACCTACAACTACTTCCAGCCCAACACAACTCCATTCCGCCACTCACAACTACATCCTAAGGCCTCATCTACAACTGACAGTCTTCCCTGCCCATAACATCTTCACCTACAACACGGACGATTCACGAACACAACATTCACCAACAATACTACATCAACACAACCACAGCTTCCTCGTGCACCACCATAAGGAAGACCTGAAGATGCATCACCTCAGATAACATGTACCACAGCTGTCAACATGACTGAAGCTCTCCCGAAAAAAAACATCATTCGACTCCTTCCACAAAACCACCCCAGAACCCCCGCAACCTCACCTCACCACACAATACCATCCAACCTCTCCAGTGCCAACCCACCCCAGCAGTGCCTCTTCCTGTTCTCCTACCGTGAGGAATGACGGTGCCAGCAGCAGCGCTTGGCCTCCTTATCACTGCCCCCCTCCTGCTCCTTACAGCCTGGGGACGACTTGGCACGAGAGAGAGAGAGAGAGAGAGAGAGAGAGAGAGAGAGAGAGAGAGAGAGAGAGAGAGAGAGAGAGAGAGACCTCGTCACTCACACCCTGGACATTATGACAGGTTGGTGTCGCCCACGAGATGCGTCAGGAAGACCCAGTTTCCAGAGCTGGTCGACCTAACCCAGGGTGCTCTCACAGCACCAGATGGGTCCTGGGCGCCACTGTGGTGCAGGTAAGGCCCGGCTTCCAAGACCTACACCACAAGTAAAGACCTCAATCTGGGTTCAACAATGCCACGAAAGACACAGGAACTCGGGTTCTGCAATTCCAGGAAGGACCCATGTTGAGGTCCCTGATATCGCAGTCCTGTCACGTAATTAATTCTAATGATTCCCGATAACGTTAAGGAGATCAGGGCGGGAAACACCGCCAAACTTCCCCTCCTTTCTTACACCGGAACCTCCACTCGAAGCCTCAAGTCTCTCTCCCCTTCACGACAGACCATTATCAAAATATGAAAGAGGTCGAAAGAAATGAAAAGACAAAGAAAAAAAATGATAAGATGTGGTGAGTCATAGTTATCACGTAAAACATGAGAAGGTAAGGTACTCTAAAGCTTAGCTGTGTAGGGGAAGAAACAGACGTCAACTGCCATACAGTAAATTTGTTATAATCGATCTCGGTCAATACAAGCACTACCCTCCTCCACCACAACAACTTCCATCTACAGCTCAACAGGCAACAACCATCACAGTTATTTCCCCTCCTCAACAATCGCTAGCCAACCACCACGATCATCACACCGTCGAAATAATAACCACAAGCATTCTTCACAACCACTACTACCAATCAGAAACACGAATAAAACTTTCAAACAACCACAATAATCAACAGTGTTTATAGGAAATATCATCAACCACACACACACACACACGACCACCATTCCCATCCACCATAACCACGACCATCACCATCATTACTACCCATCACAACCACAACCCTGACTAGTGGCTGTCCCCTACCCTTCCCCCAACATAATACATAAAGGCCTAATCCCCTTCATCATTACCGTAGGCCCAACAGCCAATCAATGAGAGTCACTACACTTGGGGGTCAATATCAGCCAACGGAAAGGCTCCTCCTCTCTCTTTCCTACCCCCATGGGCCTCTCCCACCAACCTCTACTCCATTTCCCCTCCCGCCCTCCAAAACCCTCCTCCACAACAGTTCCTCCAATTAGCAGGGTTCTTGTAGGAGTAAACACGGTCCTCACTTTGCAGTAAAAGGTTTAGAGTCACCAGCGAGCTGACCCCAGCTATACAGCCGTGGCCAGGTCTTTGGCCCCAGGCACGATGTTACCATCTCATGCTAAGTGGCAACGTAATGAGAGAGAGAGGGGGGGGGGGTGACGTGAGGTTGGTCCTGGAAACAGCAGGAGGGCGACCACCTATACCACACACACACATAGAACCACCACCAGTATCGGTAGGGAAGACCACATACAACGACCATAACCACCAGCAACTACCGGACACGCTCGGCACGAGCAGTAACAACGACCAGGGTGAGATGGTTGAGGTAGACCAGCGCACCTGTAGCGCCCCACCCTACAGCCACCAGGGGGACGACCTGTACCACACGCGCCATACATGTACTTTATGAAGCCGATGTAGATAGCCAGCCAGCCTCTACGGCTGTGACAAAAACCATCACAACCCCATACAACCCCCGGAAACCGCAGCCTCTAAGGCTGCCACAACACCACAATCACAACTCCACGACCATACACAATCAGCAGTCCAGTCTTCATCATTCTTACAGCAGCAGCAGCATCTCCCAGAGAGGCGTTAATTAGCAGCGGCGAGAGAAGAGAGTGAGAGAGAGAGACTGCAGATGGCCTGCACTTGGGGGGCTTGGCGAGGACGTCACTCCCCACAGGGTTCGTATCATGACGATAACATGATGGCAAGGTTCTCCCAAGACACCGTCCTCGTACACGGCGTACACCTGGACATACATATAATGATTCTGACCACACGTTTCAGCAAATACCATTAGATATCCAATATAAACTGGAAAATGTTTATTCCTTACCATCTTGAAACATATATTCTCTGGTTTCGTGGGCTGTCTTCTACCCTCAAAGCTTGGCTGGCATCCAAGCTTCCATTGTGAAGGAGTGATCTCCCACGCTGTTGAATTCTGATGGTCAAATGTATGTGGTGTTAGCCTGGCTGGTCTTGCAGACCTTGGGCAAAGATGACCAGTTTCACATGACACAAATCCAGACGCCCTTCCCATGGCAGTCCTTGTATATACCAAGAGGAGGCTGACCAGACATGAGGCCCCCTGATATTCACGCTCCTTTCCTTCCTAATGTCCCTTACAGCAACTCTGTTCTCTGGTGGATACAACCTACACACTACTTTTCATCTTCGTACACTGGTTAGGTAACAACCATCCTTTCCCCCGCCTCGAGAATTTCCCCCGGTTTATCTAGCACTATCTAGCACGACATTGCTCCTCTCTATCCCTTGAAATACGTGTCTATATTTGCTTGCCTGGTTATTACAAGCTCTCAAATACCCAAGCCATCTTCATCTCCGCTGCTTCGACACCGCCATTGTTGCCTTCTCTGGGGAGATGAGGGTCCTCCAGCATCTGCACGCCTCGATCTCTGACGCATCTCCTTCCTCGTGTGATCACACACCCTCCTCCTCCTCCTCCTCCTCCTCCTCCCGTCTCATATATTCGGCATCCGACCCCTGATTTCTTCGTTCCGTCCTTGACGCCGAAAATTGAAAATTTTCGCCATTGAACGTCATGTTATTTTCGTAGCCGCGGCAGGAGACCTGAATGACGCCTATTTAAAGGTTTTCTGAGCCATCAGTCCATGGCAACCATCCTGATTCTGGCACCAACCAGAGCGTCCGCCCGCCTGCGGTTCGACCAGACGTTCATCCAGTCCTCCAGGTTGGAGATATATATATATATATATATATATATATATATATATATATATATATATATATATATATATATATATATATATATATATATGAAATAATTCCCAAGCGGCAGGTTAACAAGTTAATGAAACTGTGTGGGACATTACCTAAGACTTTCGCACCCCACCAGCCGACCTGCACCCCGCCACTACATCGAAGCCCCCGTCCGTCATTAACTGTTCCGTGCAACGCTCCCGAGTTCCCTGGCTGGCGAACCAGATAGGGGGTTCCATGAACACCTCCTGGACGGGTTTTCGTACGGGCGGGTCTTACAGCGTGGCCTCAGAGACAGACGTCAAGGGTCTACGAGGTGGTGATGGCGCCACCTCCTATGATTAATACGGTTAACCACTTAAGAGGGAATTAACATCAGCGTATACTAATTAAAAGATAATCGTGACAGAGAGACAGGAGATGGCCAGTGAGGTGTTTGAGACACAGAAGCGAGCCATGACTGAAACACATCACAGCCTTCCTTACCTTGTCAGCACCACTCCACCCACTCCCACCACGTACCTGAAACAGAAAAAAAGAAATATGTTAGCCAAGCGTAAACCGTTCAGTAAATCAATAACACGACAGCTACATAGAGAGACAGAATACATGAGTCGCTACAGCGCGTGGCAATATGTCAACTGCAATGCTGAAACTGGGACAGAATGGCTTCGTCGAACCCTCGACAATCTCTCCCACGAATTCATTCACCTTCACAGTACAATACCGTCTTGCTTAAGTCTATTCCCTGTCTAAATCACGAGAGAAACACACCTCTATGTACTATCAAGGACCAGTTCCTCAAACTCATGTTCCCTCGTCCCCTGCCATGGATCCGTTCAAGACATTCATGATCTCTTAATGTTGACTCACGCCCTTCATGACGCCCTCAGATCAAGGTGATTAACTCATCACCTTTTAATATCACTTCAGGTTTTGAGCGAGTGGAATATTGCGTGTTGGTCTGGATGGCTTGGTTCCGATCGTGTCCTCCCACTCATGGTCAAGATCATCCAGTGACACACACACACACACACACACACACACACACACACACACACACAGCGGGCTTCCGTGGCGCAGTGGTTAGCGTTGCTGCCCATGAGTCAACACGATCCCGACTAGGGTTGGGCCTGCATGGGTTCGAATCCTGGGTGCTGCAGTCGGCCCAAACCGAACCCCAGGTATTCATCGTCCCCTCGGGGTCTGGTTGATCTATAGGTACCTGGTTTGGGGCGGGATGTGTACGTGTGTCTGTACACACTAACGGGGGTAAAGACACCGTACATAAAAACAAGGTTAAGAGACGAGGCAACACGAGGGTACAACATTCCTCCCGCAACACACACACACACACACACACACACACAGTACTCACATACACACTCACACACCACTCTCACACTTGCTCACTCCTTCCCATCCACTCCTCCCTATCTTACTCCCTCTCCATTTCTGCGACCATCCACCCCCCTACCCCCTCCTCCCGGGGTCTGACGTCATCGCAAACCATCAGCTGACTACCAAACAGCTGACGCAGACATTCCATCCCTAAGTCACCGGTGACCCGCACTTCCCCCATGACACCGTCGACTCTCATAGCGAGTCCTCGCCGCCGGCACCTCCTCCACTCCGGTATGAGGAGGGCGTTGCAAGACTTGACGACCGCGCTACCCACCCAGCCCCTCCCCCGGCCCCCAGCCCCATCCTCGGCTGCTGTCTTAACACTAACGACCGGGTCGAGTCATAAAGGTGCTGACGGCAGAGGTGGTGGAACGGTGTAAATCAACACTGATGGCGGGTGCAGTAGAAGGGTAATTGCGATAAACGTGGCGGGGGAAAAGTCGCGATAGATGTGAATGACCATCTGTGTCCACCAGCACCAACGCTACCCCCACCACCACCCACCCACCCACCCGCCGCCACCCAACACCCCAAGCAGGAGGAGGGGCGGGTGGGTTCAGGTTACACGTCACGGCTGAGGCCGCCACCGGAGAAGCCCCACAGACACAGTCAACGGGCGCTACTCAGTCACCAGGGAACCAGGCAGCCCCTCACCACCACACCAGCACACCCTCTACCACATCACCTGCTGTATCACCACAACACACACTACATTAAACCCAGGGACATACCACTACGCGTTCCTCCCCTCCCTCCCTGACAATAACTCAAGCCCTCTACGACCTACGATCAATCTACAACCTCCCACGTCAGGAGGAGGACCTTGCCTACAGAACTTGAGAACGTACCGTTATATATCACGGGGCGAGAATCAATATAGCCTACACGTAATAGGATATCCTGGTCTTCCGGGATGGACTCTAAAGCCAAGCAAGTGTTAAAAACAGCACACCTCCAGCCCCGCCAGGTATTTGCGGAGGCTAAATCTGCAAACACTCGTACAACACACACCCAACCCCACCCGGGGTATTTGGAAAACTAAATCCGCAAACGCTCGATACAGCACCACTCCAGCCCACCAGGTACTGGGAGAAGGTAAATCTGCAATACCCAGCACAAACACTGCGGTACCCACACCGGTGTGGACCGGCACACACATACTTCTACGTTATGGTAACAAGAGGCGGCCGGTGGCCCACCGCTAGCGGATGGGCGGTTCTCGTCGGCACTTATAGCCTGCGACAGATAGACAAGACACCGTCAGCATGAAGCTTGGAGCAGTTGGTGTTCCTCTGAGACAACTTCCGCCTGGGAGGACACCAGCGCACACCAGGCCTACCAACTGTCGCGGGTGTATCGCGTGCCAACCAACGGTTCCCGGCTTCTCCCATTGTGACACACACAAACCTGACACATGAATCAGCCAGTACATGTCCGGACTCACGCATCATGGTAGATGGTAACTGCCAGAGTACACAGTCGTAGTGATCAATCCATCTCTGAAGGTCCTCGTTCTTCTTCCTTCCTTCCCTTCCAACCACCCGGGAATTCTCAGCAACACCAAATTACATAAGTATGAAACGTGGGGACTTATGGATGAAGAAAGACCACACAGTAAACCACTAACAATAACAGACCATCTCGAACCACCCACCTCGATGATCCAATACCTGCCATCCATCAATATGAATGTAATAACACCAAAATTCAACAAAGAGAAATTATGTATCGTATACATTGCAAATTATACCACCTGTATTTACATACTAATATCATTACAGTACATCCAATTTCTCGTCCTCACAGTAACCAGCGGGGACGCAATGCTCTCGTATATTTTTACTACAATACAACAATAACATAACAGCAAACAAAAAAACATATAATCGCTTCAATACACCCTAACAGCATCAATAGCAAGCTTCACGTTTAATTACCAGGTGGAGTATGAATGACTGATGTTCGGTATCGCATTAACCCGAGTTGAAGCCAGTTATGATTAAAGGCAGGAGTGAGGAGGAAATGTACACACACATTATTATACACCCACACACACACACACACACACACACACACACACACACACACACATACACCCACACACTACCAATAACATCTGGGGCAGCTCCGGCTCAATAGACTTACTCGACAAAGTTGAGTCTAAATGAATCCGACTTAACCAACAACCCTCCGAACCCGACCGAAATACTCGACCCCTCCACCCCCACCTTCCCAGCACCGCAGTATTGGTTCTCTTTCTCTCTCTCTTTTGTGGGTATTACTTTGGTCTCTGCTCATATTTTGTGGTCTCTTGGTCTCTTTAAGTGCCCCCCCCCCCTCCCTCCCTCGGCCATTAGCAGGACCACGAAATACTCAGCGAACCACTGCGTCACAACGTGATTACTACGGCATGGCCGCTGATAACTCAAGGGTGTGGGGCGTTGTGACGTCTTGGTCGTCTTCCCCCACCCACTACACACACACACACACACACACACACACACACACACACACACCGGTGATGCGTTGCAACAACTCTTAAATACGTGATGTCATTTCCAAGAGCAGCGTCCTCCCTGCTTGAAAGAAAAAAAGGAAGCAAGTTTTCCACTCCAAGAACTCTCTGACTGGCACCATTCTTCTTTCATTCATTCTCTTGTCTCTCTAGCCTTTCCTTATGCTCCGCTCAATCCCTGGCTTCTTCGCTCATGACTCGTTCGTGACTGGAGAGCTAGAAACAAAGCAAAAACAAGAAAAGAATGAGTGAGAATTGACGGGTAAATCAGTGCTTCTGTGTAAACCTCCCATCAATCCCAGTGTAAACGAGGCCACAAATAACAGCACTGTGAATAACAGGTCCAGTGGTAAATGACAGACAACGTTAATAAGTTGGAAAGTTCAGTCCACTGGTAAACCAAGAAAGATTAAAGAATGAGTCTGCCGGTAAACCAAGAAAGATTAAAGGATAGACTCTACCTTGGCAAACCATGGAAGACTCGCAGGTTCGGTCTCCCGGTAAACCCAGAGAGACATAGGGTCGGATCGAAGTACCAGTTAACCATGGAGTCATGTTGCCAGTGTCCACCAAACTTATGATAGCGAAAACATTAAGAAGATTTCACGCGACCCAGGAAGCGATTCAACGCAGAAGGGAAGAATCGCCAGTGACTTGTGGATAGAAACACCCTTGGGGAGGGGGAAGTTACAGCGTATAATGGCTTGGCTGAAGGCACGAGCAGAGAAAGCCTTACATGTAGAGGCGTAGATAAAAACCCTTGGGTACCCCAGCAAGTGGGAGTGGCAGAGGAAGCCCCATAATTGTCTTTGTCCAATAAGTGAGCCAAAATAACCTCTGTCGCACAGCCTGGACACGCCCACGCCACGCACGCCCATTACCAAGGGAGTGCTAGCATGCTAGGCCACGCCCACACAACCCACAACCTCACTGTAATACAAGCATGCCAGGCCACGCCCACACAACCCACAACCTCACTGTAATACAAGCATACCAAACCACGCCCACACAACCCACAACCTCACTGTAATACAAGCATGCCAGGCCACGCCCACACAACCCACAACCTCACTGTAATCAAGCATACCAGACCACGCCCACACAACCCACAACCTCACTGTAATACAAGCATGCCAGGCCACGCCCACACAACCCACAACCTCACTGTAATACAAGCATACCAGACCACGCCCACACAACCCACAACTTCACTATAACATCCACCATACCACAGCCCCACATATGGCCACACAAGCAACAGTGGTGTGAACACCCGACATACACAGACATGGGAATACATACCTGTCAGATAAGCATTATGAGTACATTAAATTGTTTTGTGAGTCTCACAGATACACCAAATTTTCAAGCAAGGCTTATGGGACACCAAATTCTTAGGGGGGGAACCTCATACGTACATGAAACTATTACATGGGTACACCAAATCACATTGCTTCACGGTCCACAGCGGGAGACGTACCCAGTCTCCACCAGCAGGTGGAACATTTCAAATGCCACCATTAATCCTCCTTACCAAACGCGAATACTTTCACCTTACCCAAAATTTTGAGGACTGTTCTCAAAATCTTAACCAATGACTTTTCTCAACCGGACCACAAAAGAGCCGATGGTAAATCTATGAAAGAAAGAACACATGTTCTACCACTCAGAAGCCTTATACTAAATAAATACATCAGTAAATATGGGTTAGTATAAGTGGAGAATACAAAAAGTATTTTATATATATATATATATATATATATATATATATATATATATATATATATATATATATATATTCCTATGACTCCACGGGGAAAATGAAACACGATAAGTTCCCAAGTGCACTTTCGTGTAATAATCACATCAGGGGAGACACACGAGAGAAATATAACAGTCAGTTGATATATCAACTTTATATCAAATGACTGTTATATTTCTCTCTTGTCTCTCCCCTGATGATGTGATTGTTACACGAAAGTGCACTTGGGAACTTATCGTGTTTCATTTTCCCCGTGGACTCATAGGAATACACTTGATCGCGCGCAAAATTGTGATGCTTTCCAATATGTATATATATATATATATATATATATATATATATATATATATATATATATATATATATATATATATATATATATATATTAAAGCGCTCCGGGATCACTATTCATACCATATGAAATGTGTCAAAAAAACATTACACAATCTATAACGCAACAGATACAATACAGAGCAATTCCTTAATTACCGACCGACGCAGACAAACATGTAACACAACAATGTTCAACCAATTAGCTTAATCACCAGCATACAGACAATGCGCATCGACAACAAAGGACACAAACTGGCGTTAATCTCATTAGGGATGAACAAATATACGGCCTTTATCGCAAAAAGCATTTAAAAAAAACGGTCCAGAGACAAGTGTTAATGAGACCTTTATATATATATATATATATATATATATATATATATATATATATATATATATATATATATATATATATATAATAGACAATAATCTTATAACCTTCACCATCATGATCTATCATATGTACTCGCGATGTTCTTTTTTTTACGTGATCTGAGATGGCCCGGGCCAGTGAAGCCTTAATCAAGGCCATCTCATCAACGTTATATAGAGAGCACAGAGCCTTTATTTTCAGTTGTAAGACAGTTCCACCAGTGGCAGAGAACACACCACTGTGAAGTGAGTGTGTGTGTGTATGTGTGTGTGTGTGTGTGTGTGTGTGTGTGTGTGTGTGTGTATGGGGTGGAGGGGCAGACGAGAGTCTCACACATGTCACGACCGGCGAGATTCCTCCAGCGTGTAAGTTTCAAGGAAGCTCTCCATTCAACGGAGTTATGTACGGCTTCTGAGCACCCTAGCTGAGTGGGTTTCTAACTATAAACCCACTTTGGAAAATATCACAGGCCAGGGGGAGAAGAAAGCCGAGAGGAAAGAGGAATGCAAGAAGAGAGAACAGAATGTATTGGAAATCAAAGGTCCTTTACCATATAATGAGACAAACTTAATATTACAAAATACTGAAATGGAAAATACTGTGTTTATAAATGGCTCATACACGATGTGTACATCTCAAGTCTCGTATTCTTCATCAACCTAGTTTTAAGTCCATCCATTTTATATATGCCCTAGTGATCTTCAAAGACCGGACACTCCACCAAACGGAACCTAAGGTCATGGGAGACACTGGTGTGAGTCCATGAGACTCCAGGTTGCGAACATGGTCCTCCAGGTGCAGGAATTACCCACATCACTAAGGCAGACACACATGTTACATAGCTAGTGGCAGCATTAGTCACATTCCTGTGGATTTTACGCCTTTTCCCCCCTCTCCCTGATTCTCCCACACAAGTCAATATTCGAAAGGTAAGGAGGGAGACATGTTCGGATGTAGGGGGGAAAAATAAGGTCTCTATGCAAATCACTTTCAACCATTCAGCTATGACCTGATACAGAATTAGACTAGAACACGTGAAGCAATATACTGAAAACTGACGCAAGAAGAAGCAAACGTCAGCTGATGAACCGACCTAAAACTAGTCAAGTGATACAGGATATCTAGCCATACCTAGCTATCCTTGGATCGGCTATCATATTTTGCATTCCCTGCCTCTCCCAGCAAGTTCCCTCGCTCTAGATTTACTGTGTTTGTATTTCAACAACTTTTTGTCATGGCCAGGGTGGTACTGCCACGCCCGGAGTGTTGACTGTGTTGTCCAGGACCATCTTACATCCAAAGTGTCAGAACTGCTGGTCTTAACTTCCCTCTCACTATACCTGAGCTGCCAACCGAGACTTGATATCTTTTCCCCCCATATGATATACAGATATCCTCCCATACTCTTTTATAAATGATCTTCCTCAAGTCCTCTTTTCTAGTCAAACATTGTTTTCTCTTCCTCCATCCCCATTTTCTTCTTCAGTGAAGGGCCCTGGCCTCCACAAGAACCGTCTCTTATAAATACAACGCATCCGTTAGCTACACCTTGCAACACCAGATACACCTTGCAACACGAGCTACAGCCTACAACATCAACCCCCCAGGCCTCACCCTACCTGTACTTGCTGCAGGAGAAGCACTTGACGGGCTCCTCGAGGTCGAAGTCAAAGAGGAAGGAGTCGGTGTCGGTATACTTGAGCACCTTGCCCGCACCGAACATGGTCGAGACCCGCTGCCCTACACGCTACCATCACACTCGATCCTTCATGCCAACACCTGCCTGACACACATGACAACCCAGGTCACGGTTCAGCAGCAGCAGGGGGAGGAGGGGAGACGGCCGCCTCTCTCACACAATTCCACTCGCTGCCTCACTCTTCTTGAACGCCCAAGGACCAGTTATCGTTGTTGCATATCACAGTGGTCCTGCCCTACGCATGGGTAAATGAGGCAGCGACAAACACACTGGCTTTCTAGCATCACTAGGAACCCGTGTCTCACTGGTTTTCTCGGAGCCGCAAGGCTGTGCTCTTCTTCTGCCTTCGTCACCACAATGTCCCAGCCTTCCTGGCCAGACCTGACGATCTTTGCATGGCGTTACAATGGCCGTTTCAAAAGCGTCTGAGAGATGTTATACCACTGTCAACTGTACCTTGTGCTCACATTTCCAACTGCGTAACGGAGACGCTGCTTGATACAACGGTGCAAGCAGTGGAACTTTGATGTGTCGTTGTTGCGCCAGTGTGCCACAGATATCGGTCGCGTCCTCACACACACACACAAGGTATACAGATCGAGCGTCGGGTAAGGTGTACGATGAGTGAGTGAGTGAGTGTGTGTGTGAGGGGCGAGGAGCAGTGTGTCAGGCGAGGACGGGATACCCGATGAAAGTCAACCCAGCAAGTCAGTCGGGTGAGAACGGAGCACCTGATGGAGCAGACCCAGAAGTGGGGTGAAGGGTGAGCACTCTAACCCTCCAGGCCAGCCGACTGACACACACACACACACACATACACATACATACACACACACCACCACCACCACCACCACCACCTCTGATGGGGAATCCCAACAACAGGTAACCCCCCCCCTCCTCCTCCTCCTCCCACTCACACAGCCACAAGGTATGTCCCACCCCCTCCCCCCACTCCACCTCTCCAACCCCCTTCCCACAACCCTCACCTCACCCCCTCCCCCATGTTCAGGGCCCACTTACCCTCCCCCCACCTTCATCCACGTATGTAGGTCCCTCAATACGTAACCCCTGAAGCAAGTGGATTACTGGTGTTAACACTCACGGCTAGCCAATGGACAAGTGTAAATACATTAATCCAAACTGCGTGTGTGTGTGTGTGTTAAGTCTTTCAGAACACAGGTGTTTATGTCCGTGTTTCAGTCTTATGTCACTGAATGAACAATCAAATACAATCACACGCCTTACAGATCCAGAGCGACGCACACTTCATCTCAAAATTAAACGCGTGCATGTTTATTTTAAACTACACAAGTTACTGCTGCAACCACTTTATGAAAAAATACAAAGGTATTACAATAACATATAAAGAAAAACTATATATATATATATATATATATATATATATATATATATATATATATATATATATATATATATATATATATATGGCTACTGCACAGTCTGTTCAGGAGCTCTGTGGGAGGAGAAGCACTAAGGTCGTGACCTGCTGAAGACAGAGGTCAGGAGAAGCACTCAACCGTGGTGGCACTTACCGGGTCCTGCTGAGAGCACAGGTCAGCCAGCGGAGTGCCAACTTGCCCTGAGCGGCGCCCATCGGAGGCAGGATCTGGGTTCATTCCTGCGCCCACCACCACCACCACCACACCCACCACCACCACCATCCACGCCCATGCAGTCCTTACCACCACGCCCACGGAGAGGCCAGGCCCCCGGGGCGTGGTGTGGGGTGGGCGGGACGCGAGGGGGGAGTCATGACCAGCCCCACGTCACCAGGTCTGGCCAACTTTGTGACCATGGGCGGTCATCCTCCACTCCGGAGTCACGGATGGTGATGTCTTATGTCGTCCAGGTCCCCAAGCGATGTCCAGGTCGCACCAGCTCTCTCCGGGACTCCCACGTCAGGATTCTTGCGGGCCGCACTAACTACAGGTCACAATACCTGCAGGTCGCGCATCGTCCGGGTCACAGTACCTCCAGGTCGCGCTCACCACCTCCAGATCGCACTATCTCCAGGTCACACTTCCTGTGGGTGGCTCTACCTCCTGATCGCCTCTGGGTGCCACTCCCTTCAGGTCACTACTACCCCCCCTAGGGTCTGACGCCTCTGGGAGCGACGCGTTTTTACGTCTTCAACCTGAGAGTTGACGGGGGAGGGGGGGGGAGGGACGAGGGAGTGGGGGGGGAGAGTGAACGAGCACTTCCTTCGCCTTCGTCTCGATCGCTGAACGGCAAACGTTCACTCCGTTCTTAGATAACCTCGAGAGCAACTCAATCTCCCATTGTTACGACCATCTAGGTGGATAGCACTTTCCACACCGCCGCCCTGAGTATACAACCCCGAACGCAGCTTCTTCACCACAGAACTAGCCAGGTTATCGTACATTCTTCCCGAGCTGTGGCCACCGTCTTTGCCCTAACTGCCTCCGCTTCACCATACTCCCCGAAGAACTGCTTTACTCTGGTCTTGAGACTTACGCTTGCCTTACTGTGTTCCTCACAAGCACGTCCCTCGCTCTCTCCAGCCCTTGGTATATAACTATACTTTCCCTAGAGAACTAACAAACAACTTTCAGTTATCTGTACATCGTGTTAAAATCGCTTTGACTCAACCATCTCATCCTAAAATGATCAATCACGACAACTTCTCTCAAACTGACATCAACCTGACATGAAGTACGTTGGTCCCGAGCGTTCTTAATACCATCCAGTCCCTCTCTACCCCCGGGGCCCCAATTCACAACATTACCGCATAACCTAACCCTTAAGAGAGGAACATAAGACTAATTTCCCTCCTGTACATTCCTCACTGATCCTGGTCCCTATTTACACCGCTCATCAAAGGGCTTTTTTTTTTTTTTTTTTAACCACCTCCCTCCTCGGCCTGCCAGTGTCCCTACCACCACACACATCTCTTCCATTCACCAACTATCCTTCATCTCCCCACCTGCCCGCCCTATCATCCCTCATCTCCCCACCTGCCCGCCCTATCATCCCTCATCTCCCCACCTGCCCGCCCTATCATCCCTCACCTCCCCACCTGCCCGCCCTATCATCCCTCATCTCCCCACATGCCCGCCCTATCATCCCTTATCTCCCCACCTGCCCGCCCTATCATCCCTCATCTCCCCACCTGCCCGCCCTATCATCCCTCATCTCCCCACCTGCCCGCCCTATCATCCCTCACCTCCCCACCTGCCCGCCCTATCATCCCTCATCTCCCCACCTCCTACCGTCTCCGCAGCAGGTCTCAGCAACCTCCTATAAGACCGCGTGACCTTCTTTCCCTTGTGTTCCTCACTCTACCATCGATTTCTCATCCCTACGCCACTCCAGTGACCCACATCGTTCGTCCCAGTGTTCTTAGCCCCCCCAGACGATGGCGAGGGTGTGAGAACAAAAGCTACAGCTTCGGCAACGTACGCACGGACGCGCACGTAAAGCACCCCATCTAAACACGTCCCGTCCCTCTTCGTACACACGAATAACTTCCCTTCGTCTTAAACCCAACAAGATGACCGACCCCCTTACCTCACCCCTGTCCTATTGGGTTAGTCTGGCTCTACCTCCCTCACCCCACCTTTGCCCTCCCTTTCCAGGAATCTCTCCCACAATCATCCAGTCGATACATACCGCTTTTCCTGCACCAACCCAACTCCAGACGCATCCCAGTGCCTATAGCTCTTATGCAATATACCCGTCCCAGCCACAACCATGAGGCTGGAGACCTGGCCTGCCATCTTCGCCTATCCCCCGGGTTACGTCATCCTTACACAACACTCCCCTAGCCTCCCACTAAAGCCATTAAACAAGTGGCCAATCAATACAACATTCAGACGTCACCCCCACATCCTAGCTGGGACCCTTGTTTCGCTCCCACACCCTAGCTAGGACCCTTGCTTCGCTCCCACATCCTAGCTGGGACCCTTGCTTGGCTCCCACACCCTAGCTGGGACCCTTGCTTCGCTTCCACACCCTAGCTAGGACCCTTGCTTCGCTCCCACACCCTAGCTAGGACCCTTGCTTCGCTCCCACACCCTAGCTGGGACCCTTGTTTCGCTCCCACACCCTAGCTGGGACCCTTGTTTCGCTCCCACACCCTAGCTAGGACCCATGGCCTACGCCCCACACCCATACGAAACACAACCATCAATATACATGTGGCACTTTTTCCCCAGCTCGGTAAAGCTCAGCCTTACACAGTAAATACCAACCATAACTACAGTCCTGCATCATGGCAGAATACACACATCATGCACGCGAGCCAACCACAGCAAATATGACCTTACTGTTGCCATGCACTTTCATCTCAGCATACATTCCGTGGCAATGACCCATCAATATATGATTCTATTGAAAGAAAGTCCCTATGTCAGAGCGAGTTGTGACCGTGGTACGCCTCCATCCTGACCTCTGACCTCTTCAACCCAAAATCAATAGCGGGTCCTCCACTTCACCACACACACACACACACACACACACACACACGGACTACATCGTAGGGAACCAAAGACCCATCAATCCAGGGATAACCCGCACCAACCAAAGTTGAACAGACAGACAGACAGACGGAAATACATGGATAATATTACCCCCCCCCCCCCCGCGCGACTGATGTACTACATGCTCTACGGACCCCGTACTCCCGAGTCCCTGGCACTAACAGCCTCCTGGATCACCGTACGTACACGAGGCACCACCAGGGCGCCGACATGAGCCATCACCCCCGAGCCTGGTCCTTCCCCAGCAGCAGAAGCAACATAGTATCAAACCACCTCATCACCCCCTACCGTACCTAACCAACCATGACCAGGCCACAGTGTCGAGTTCACATATCGCTAACCGCAGCTATATAACCTTTCTAACCGACGGTGTCTACACACTCAGGACGGAGTCACACACTCCAGGCCAACCAGAGACACAGAATGAAAAAACAAAAACAGGGACAAGGTTGGTAAAGGCAGAAGAGCGAGTGTGTCCACACGTCCCTCTGGATACACTCACCCCTGGGTGCCGGTTATCTAATGGTGGGTCATGTGAGATAAGATAAAACCATGATCACTGTACACCTCATTCCTCAACCCCACCACAGCTTCGACAACTGCGAAAAACATTTGGACAACACCACCCCAATCCAGGATTCTCCACATCACCTCCAGCACTGCGATCAACCCTAAGACCTATCATTCCTGTGATTCTATTATCTTTCTTCAGCTCTAACTCCACACCACACTCCCAAGATCCCTTCAACAACAACCCCTTCCCCCCCTACCCCCATCCCAGAAAAGTCCTCGACTCCCAAAACTCGTCCCTCAAGTCAAATGCTCCCAAGAACCCTCCCATATTCTCCAAGCCTCGTCAAAATTCATCTCTCCACTCACCAACGCGGTCACCATACGCGTGTCTCCGGCCATCTGGAACTGGAGCTACACGGATCTTCAGAGGAAAAATAAACCTGCTGAAGCTTCCCTCGTGAGAGAGCAGACGTTACTCATTAAGGCAATACTAGGGGAAGGTCATGCCAGCACTAAGCAAGGCTACAATAACACCCCTCCCTCCGCCAGGACATACGGACACTGCTGTGCTCTACTGCTTGAGTGGCCCAGCACGAAGACTCTGCTCACAACCTTCCGCTGAAGATCCTGACTACAACGGAGACACAGGATGGCAATAAAAATTCAAGGATTTTAATATCAAATCCAGGACCTGACCTTTCTCCTCCCAGGGTGGCGGGAGCGACCTGTAAGGAACATTTCAGGAGCTGAGTGCCGGCGATATTTAAATGCCAAACCCATAACGGGGAAATAAATGTCAGCCATATGCCAAAAGAATGGTCCTCCCAAACGCGTTTATTTATTTTTTTTTACCAGGGACAGCACGGCAATATTAACACATTCCGTTTATATAAACGTACAAATGAATGAAAAAAGATATAAATAAAGATACATATAGTACACATTATATATATATATATATATATATATATATATATATATATATATATATATATATATATATATAATTATCTTTTTTATTATTGTCTCAGAATCTCTTCCCATAGAATCCTGCAACCCAAGACTGCGTTCCTTCCTGTAGCAGAGTTATGTGAACTCCTATGGAGAGAGAAAGTCATTTGACGAGACTCTACTTCCAATGATTCAGCCTTGTCAAATATGCCTTTTCACTCGCAGTGTAACCTTGAGCAGGTGGAGTCCATTTACGGATACACACACACACACACACACACACACACACACACACGTCTCAAACTAGTTTCAGGAAGAAAGGAAATCAATGTGCAATTTAGATACTATTCTGGAGAGTGAACCTTAAACGGACAATGTAAACAAAACAATACCACTAACAGACATAACAAAAAAAATATTTACCATGAAATACATAAAAACAAACAAGAACACAACACATACAAACATCCCTCCCTCCCTCCCTGCTGCATCTCCATCACCAACATTCATCGTTAACCTCCACCAACAATCTCTCTCTCTCTCTCTCTCTCTCTCTCTCTCTCTCTCTCTCTCTCTCTCTCTCTCTCTCTCTCTCCATCACTCTCACATACCACTACCTTTTATGGACACTCGTCCTTGCCTCACACACCAAAACCATGTACTATAACCAACGCAAAAGTTCCTACACCATCTACACATTCCACAACTAAAGAACACAACCACCTAACACGCTGCCAAACCACACAAATGTGCGTCACTATCACAGCAGCCTCTGCGTCACTGTAACTTAACCGCGAACACCTCCCAGAGCAGGAGATTTCAGCGCCTCACCAAGATCACCTTTCCACGTCCCCGGGCGACCTTCGTCCCCGCAGCCTCCCGGGCGTCTCACTTAACCCCCCCCCCCCTCCCTCCCCAGCCCCCGCCAACCCTCTTAATACCTTCCATAACGTTGAACGTAACTCCCCTGGACACTAAATGAATATTACGAGGTGTACCCCGCCGTACGAAGGCCAAGGTCCCAGTCGATCAGCGCTTTGTTTATGTTAAGGAGTTGAATCAGCTGACGGCGTCCGCCCATCAACACTTTGTTTACGTTATGATGACAAAAGTCAGCTGACTGCGTCGCCCATGTGCTCCCTCCCACCAGCTGACTCGACCACCATTATTTCATAGTTACGGCGCGCTGGTTTACGGTCTTATCACGTGTTTCCAAATTCGTGTCATCACATCTCGTGCTGGTGAAGCCATCACCACTCACCACGCTATATGTCACAACGAGAAAGTTCTAAATATCACCAGATCCAAGGTACTTCCGTGCCATTACTCGCTGTACCGAGTACTCTTATCACCAGGACACGGGATACACGTCACGAAAATCACCAATCTCCTCGTTATCACTAAACATTAATTTTTTCTGAACAGTGCACCACAGCAGAGTCAACACCGCAGGTGAAGAGGGAACGTGAACATAAATTGCCCCATAATGGGTTCTGTGAGAGGCTGCGAGAGCGGGTAAGGTACACACAACATTGATCATCACAGCACGGGTCCTGCCACAGCACAAGTCGGTCAAGGTACACAAAACAGTGATCACCACAACGGAGGAAGGGTCGCCACTCAGATCACAGGAGGAGTGGCCGGCTGATGGCGGAGGCGGAGCGGTGAGGCGCGGCCTCAGCCACAAAAGACAGCCCTCCTACCGTCACGGGACCAGTGGTGCCAGGCAGGGACACTCCAACGGTGATGGTGTTGATGAGGTGCTGGAGGAGTGTTGGTGGTGGTGGTGGTGGAGGAGGAACTTTGGCCGCAGGCTGGCACAAGACTGCGGCACCGTCATCCCCACCGCTCAATACCTGCCATTTGGCTGCTTCTGACGGGTCCACCCAGCCCTGCCCACCTCCTGCCTCCCGCAGCAGCCACACTCACCACACAACTCCCCCACCCACCCCACCCATACCTGCCACCCACAACACTCATACCTGCCACCCAAACCATCTATACCTGCCATCCTTACCATTTATACCTGCCACCCTCACCAGGTATACCTACCACCCACATTACTCATTTCTGCCACCTACACCATCAATACCTGCCGGTCATACCATCTATACCTACCATCCTCACCATCTACACCTGCCATCCATACCATCTATACCTGCCACCCACATTGGGATAAGCTAAAAGCCTGTCCAAGTCTTTTAAATGTTTTACTGATTTAATGCTGATGGTAAGGGACCTCTGAAAGTCCACCCACCATACAATGTCCCGAACACTGTACAGAGATGTTGGCACACACAAGTATTTCAGTCTGGGAAGAACAAATTCTTTTAATACTGTCATCAGCAATCTTATTTCTCCAATTATCAAAGTTTTTACCCTTATCATCATCATAGACTCAACAGTTCCTCTGTTGTCTTCTTCATGGAAGAAGTCATATGTTCTCACTTTTAGGACTTCGTGAGCATCTCTCACTTTATGATTAAAACTATTTCCATTTGGTATTACATTAGGTAGTTTCAAATGGAGGACATGTTGCAAACTTTCCTGACTGAACATCACATTATTTTTGAAGTGTTACATGAAGATTTTGTATAAGAAAGGTGAAGTTTAGGAATGAAAAAAAATTATGCACTTTTTCTCATTATGAACAGACGATGTTATATCAACCTTAATGGCTGTTTGGGGAAGATGAAAAGTTTAATGCTCATGGCAAAAAGAATACCAAACATCTAAAGCAACGTAGAGATGGAAAGTTACATGCTGTGAGTTATAAGATGTACAATCCTATTTTCAACTTCCTACTGATAGCCTAAAATGGTTCGTAAAGGAATTGCTACCAAAACTCATGTCTCTTCCAAGTCCTTCACAAAACTGAAAATTAAAATTTCCTTTCACTCACCAAAATGGAAGGATATAGAAGAGCAATCAGGCAAATTGAGATTTCACAAGGACAGCATTTGCCCATAGAATCTATTGTAAAATTAAGAATAAAAAACAGATTTCCAAACTTCATTTCTTTCATAATACTGAACAGAATTTCAAAACTCTTCCAAGACTTTTGCTCTTACCCATGACTTTCTTGACTTTTCAGAGCCTTATATAACTTCATCCTTTTTTTCCTAGAATTTTCATGATGGTGGGAACCCTGCATATACCACAGTGCATTATACTGGTATATCATATGGGTTAGCATATCCTGATCAGCATCTGACAAAGATTATAGAGGATGTTCATTACCTTTGATCTTGAGAATTGATGTAACTGATACAAATCCTCAAGAGGATAAAAAATACTACCACAGAGATAATTTAAGCAATCTTATTTAGAGAAGTATGTACATACTGGAAGGTGTGATGAACTGCCTTATACAATGAGCTGTCTGCATTGCATTGGAAATCATTCATGGGTGGCAAAACCCATCATATCTCAAAACAGATGCTCTGTTCTCATTCATCAATATGAAAACCAGATCAAATTTTTCTTCTTTACTTGTTTGGTGATATGATGGTTTTGGTGATCTGATGGTTTTCACCTAATTTTCTATGTAAACTTAAATGTTTTCTTCCAGGTGCTATTTACTTGTACTGTTCCCATCCCATTATTATGATTTCTTTTTCACTCTGTATGTGTTAAGTTGAAGTTCCCCTCTTGGATGATGTTTGGGAAAGGTCATCAGTCTTGAGGCATCTTCTAACTTACTTATCTGTCCTAGAAATTTCTAGAAGTCTTCAACTGATGGTCGATATAAAATACCAGCTACAGTACTAAATTCTGTTCTGCAGTTAAACTGTTAAAACTTCCAAAACATATATAATAATCTTTTGAGATCAGTTCAGATGAATAAATCTTAAGTGTACAAACTTGTTCTACCACATGACCATTTTTCTTCTACCCAACAGAATGCACACACATTTGTGAAGAACTCCACTTGCTGAGTGGTATATAAGACCTTTAATGTTTGTAAACAAAAAGCTATTGTATTGCAAGTTGTTTTACATAACAGAATGGGAGGGCTTACCACTTGTAACATGACTTGGCATTGTGAGATGTTCAAACTATGATAAAATGGATAATGCTGTACTTTTGGGTTTTCTAATGTATGTACAATAGTTTACTGGCTTCTGAAATTGGTGCTGTATATTTTGTCTCATCCCTCCATCTCCATTACCTGCATTTTCAGGTGAAATAAAATGTCTTCCTGTTTTCTCATATTTTTGTTTGTAGTATCATCTTTGTCAGTGCCAAACTTATGGATGTACAGTAAAACTAATTCTATGCGAAGAAAGGTGAACATGAGCATCATTGAGGCTACAATCACATGTGTAAAAAAAAATTCAAATATCAGTATTATTGTCAGGCAGTGAATGAGGTGAAGCCATAGGAGTTAAGGTAGTAGTTTCCTTGGGGGGCCTGAAATGGCTTGGTGTCATGGGAAAGATACCAGATGACAATCCGGTTTTTCTTGGGACACATGATACTCCCACATCATACATGTAAAGCTGTTCATTCTTTCTTTCCTTTGCATGTTTATTTCAGTTACAAAGAGTCAAGAATTTAGTGCAATAATATAAGACAAAAAAGTAAAATGAAGAGCAGAAATATATCAGGTGGAAAGATTCCTTCTCACTGGTTTCTTTATATGCTTGGCAGGGTACTCAGATTCTTGTTCTTTTATTTTGAATACAATTTGAACTCATGCATTTTCACAACAATATAAAACTGCCAGAAATCCATAACCAAGAGACAGTGTCAGGAAGGATCATCAACTTTGAGTGGTTTCCATTTTTTCTGAACTTGAAATCATATCAAATTAATCATGGCCCTGTATTGTTTTGTAGACTGGTTTGGGGGATTGTCCTCTACCCCCATAGCTCAGTCTGTGACCAAACTTCCTCGGTATGATCTTGGTTTGCCAGGCTATTTGAAGATACAGGCCTTTTTTCTTGTTTCAATATGCTGTGTACCCTGGCAGGTCTGGTACACCTTACAGGAGGCTGTTTGTTTTCTGAAGAAGTCCAGGGTTTTCCAAGGTGCTCATTTGCTTGTATTAGGTTAACATTTGTGGGCCCCTACCATTTACATTCTTTTCCCTACACTTCTCGCACTATCTCTGCTTCTGAGAAGTATTAGTTTATACAATGTACCACAGGACCATCTGCCATCCCAAGGAACAATTTACTTGTCATGCAGGTTAAAAAATAGGCTTGCTAATACTTCCAAATACATTTAGTCAACATTCTATCTAATGAATGCAGTTTTTGAACTTCTAGCCTGTCAGTAATTTAGATGTTCAACTGAACCAAGGAAATGTTCAAGGAAGGTTTCAAAGATTCAAATCATAAAAGTTAAATAGACTTATCTACATCTATGTTGTCATAAAAAAATTCTTGATCTATATAATTTTTTCTAATAACAGATAAGGCGAAGTACCAGTTCATCAACACAACTACTTCTAAGTCATCTCCTGATCACCAAACTGTCATCTCATCACTACACACTCAGCTTGGTCTGAACCCAATCTGTTATTCTGCTTATTGGCTAGGCTGCGACTTAGAGTCCTGCATAAATATTGCCATCTGAGTGGCCAAATACCTTTCACAGTCATATTTCTAGAGCATTCATGAATTTTTGCAGTTAATAATGCATAATACTTTTTATATTTGTAATTTGTGCATTGATCAGCCTTAGGCCTCATACAGCGACAATAATTATTCTTACTGTAATAATTGATCTTACTTTTCAGTGGCGCTCTTATGCAGAATGCTAGTATGAACTGCAACCGAGTATGCTTGTCAGGTTATTTGTGTTTGTGCATGTGTATATTGTCAGTGTTAAATTTGTTTGGGGTGGGAGATTGGTGAGGCTAAGCAGGGGTAAGCTTTTCATTGCTACTTGTGGGTTAGTGGTTAGTTATGGAATGGTTCAGGTGGGAATGTCTACTCTTGTTGCATAGAACTATGTGCTGAGTATATTGAGGTAGGACTGTATTGGAAGGATCTTTGTTGCATTGTGAAGGTGTTGAATGTGTGGTTGTAAAGCAGCCAGTGGCTGTTCTGAGTGCACAATTTTGTGTGGTTTGCAGCTTTGTTATATTCACTTTTGAGATGGTGGAAGATCTGGCAAATCACTACACCCTGATACCACAATGGCAACAACAAGAATGTAACATTACACTACACAATTGGAACAATAGCTAACCCAGAAAAGAATACTGTACCCATATCTCCACACAAATATTCAATCACTCTTTTAACTGCAAACAGACATGCGTTCAACCTACACCCTCCACTCACTTGTTTGGAAAATCACTTTTACTGAGCATAACACCATCTATACAATACATATTTGACATTCATTCCCCATACTAAAAACATCAATGCAAAAGCAACACAAAAACTAAACATCTTAGGACACTAACCGGCACCAGATCTGAACAAGAAAATATTCCCTTCCCATTCTTTACAAACAATGCATGAACTATGCCTCACCTGCTTAGTCATCCATCATCTCAAATGCAAGTGTATCCATGCTGCTAACCACACAAAATAGAACATTCAGAGCAATCGCTAACTGCAGAACAACCACAAGCACTCAACACCTACACAATGAGACAAAGATCCTACCAATATGATCCATCTCAACATGCTCAGCACCTACCTTTTTGCAACAGCAAGAAACCCCTTCCATCCAAATCACTCCTTAAATAACTATCAATACCCAAGCAGAAATAAAGAGCTTCCTGCATGAATAAAAAGTTTTCCCCTGCCTCACACCTTAGCAACTTCTATTCACAGATTCCCCCAGTCTCCAACAAATACAACACTGGCAAAGCACATACACACAGATATGGCCCACCAACTTTTAGAAATGATGACAAACACCATTTTTAACAACTAAGTTTTAAAAGATGAGATTTACAAATTAGCAAGTATTTCACAGGAGACAGCAAGTTTACAGGAGGGTGAGGTTACAGGCCTTGGTGCTTTACATATGGGGTGGATTTCAGATGCTAGGGTGAGTTCTATATGCTAATATGAGTTCCATATTCTTGGATAAGTTTTGTCCAAGGCTATTCATTACCTATGTCAATACTCAAGAGTAAGATGAGTTTCATACATAATGACAATATATTCATATGGCAAGATTATCAACAAAAAAATCTTTAAAGATGGTGCTGACTGATCTGACCCAATTATTTGTTCTGACTTAGCTTTTAAACATATCTGCTGATCACTTTTATGAGAAAATAATACTAATCCACAAAATCAATCCATTTTAGCTACAACTGACCATATCTTATTATGACCCGGTTGGGATAAGATGCAAGCTATAATCATGTTTTTCATAAACAAGGGCTATGGATGAAACTTGTATTTATGCAATGAACATGCTCCTAGGAAATAACATTAAAATGATATAAAAGTACTGGAGTTGGTTTACATGTATATGAACACAGGAATAGCCAACTGAAAAAGATGAAAGACCCTGGTATTGATGATATACCTTTAAAATGAAGGAAAAGTCCTTTACAGCATTCATAAGTTAAAAAAGATTATATATATCATAGTTATGCTTCGGGTGAGTGGTTAGAATGCCTGATGTTAGCTTCAGGGTCTGTTTCCTATAAATAGGATGTTTACTACTGCAGATCTTAACTGTATACAGTGCCATCAGGATGGTCTGGTACAATTTCAAAAAAGCTGTCTGCTTACTTTCAGGACAAGCCCAGGAGCCTTCCCATGGTGTTCCAATCATTTGCTGATACCAAACTGAGCATATCCTTAAAATCTACCACATTACCTGTGATTTTCAATGGACAGTAACTCCACATTCTATCCAATGTATCATTTCAACAATGGATCATTTTTATATACAGTTTAAGAACTAGGACTCCAAGTATATTGCAGGTGTATATCATGATGTATTCCAAACACTTATATTCGACCAGGTTCAGTTTTTGAGCTTTTATCCTGTCTCAGTGACTATGATCTTTACCAAATGATGCAGGATATCTAAAAATACTCCAACTCAACAATTACTTTAGCTATATATACCTGGTGAATACCTGATTAAGTCTTCAGGGGTCTCCTTCAAATATAAACAAAGTTAACACAGCAGAACTCCAATCAAGGAACATGTGCATCAAAGAGTGACATCATTAGCAATAATTAGTTCAGCAGAAGAGGTAGGAATAATATTTTGATATATTCTAACTGATGTCCATGATGAGTACTGATTTAAGATTCTTGCTTAAATCTGCATAACAAACAGTTTTCCCTACAAGTTAATCTTATATAAGCTAAATTTTATGCTGTATTCATACACTGAATTTGCACTCAATCTTAAATTTCTACACCAGAAAGAAAAAAATTTGAACCATATCTTCACAAATTAAAATCATACATGAAGTTGAGAGATTCTTTATCACTTACATTACTTTTCTATAACAAAGCACCAATCACAGCCACTGAAAACCACATCAGCAATGGCCTTGTGCACAGTTTACACATGGTATCCATCTAATGACCTGCCTTGTAGGGATAGGATGAACGGCTGGGTTGACTGTGAGTCGCCTACCTTGTCCGGGACTCGAACACTGGTCCGTGAGATTCACATGAAGCATCACAAACTACTACAGTATATTATAAATGCACATGTGAATACCACATAATAAATGTCTGTGGAGGATTCAAAATACATAATCGTGCTTCCACAGAAACACTCATGTGATACAATCGAGCTTACTGATCGTAAAATGAAAATCACAACTTTGTTTAGGTTTTTAATTCACCATTAGTGTTATTTTTTTGTCCTGAGTTGCACTCACTCCTGCCCTTTAAACAGACATTGTACCAAATGGTATACACCCTACAAAAGACTCATGAAAAAATACATGACACGTTAATCCATTACTGTTTCATTAAACTTAATGTGAAATGAGTACCACATATGATATAAGTAAAAAATTATATATAAATAAGCCTATAACATATAACGCCACCTTTAATCAATATTACACCCAAAACTTACCCCATAAACCAGTCGACGGTGTCCCGTAGATATTCCGGTAACTTATCCAGCTTGGCGGTGTGTTTAGAAAATCCACAAGATGGAAAACTTATATATTACACTTACTGACAGGAATAACACAAGCCACTGTCACTGCTGTACCAGTCATACGATACTCCTAACCCTTCTGAGATTACATTTGTTATGCTGGTATTCTGCTTACCTGGAATTGTTGTAAACATTCAAAAATATCTAACGTATTCATTTTTATTGGTTTGATGATTAATTAGATAATGTGTAAATATGAATATCGAAATATTTGACTTGTTTTGTATAAACCATTCTACTTGAGATATCATGTAACCTACCATGCATAAATAGAAGTTTTCAATTGATTTGTTACAAAATGGTATATAAAGACCATCATTTCTTTTATTTCTATTTCTAGTTCATCAGATCAGATAAGAATACTAAAACTTATCTCCAGGTTGCATATAAACCCATCATTGTAGTAGTGTCATAACCCTTATCGAAGTCGCAATCACGGCTCTGATGTTTTTCTTGCAATACAGTTGATTTCTCAAATAAATTAAATAACAAGACGATTTGAATTTATATTGGTTTGCATAGAAACAAGCAATATCACTTTAATTCATATGATAACAGCAGTAATATTCAAACAAAATACAAATGTTCTTTTCGAATTACCTGCATGATCAAAACATTCTTGGGAGTTCGCGCCAGTCGATTCCAAGAATTTTGACCCCGAACAGCTGACTGTCGATGCATCAGCTGATGGTCTACAATTTATCATGTATAAGCATTTTGGAGATTTTCAGAGTTGTGGGATTATCTGAAGAACTGCCTATGGTACATCTTTGAAGTTTTTCCAGGTGTCGACTGTTTTCTTCCGTATTTTGATACTTGGAGAGAGTTTGTAGAATATTTGAATATAAAATCAGCTGATGAAATTAAAACCCTCTACCCTTTAAATTCATGTAAATATTTCACCTAACGTGTCTCTAATACCTGTTCTTGCACTGCTTCATTGTTGATAAGGTTGCCCATGCATTTTTTTAATTTTCTTGGTAACGATAAACAAGTAAGAAAAAAGGTGATATATTGGAGAGAGTTTGTGGAATGATTAGATATATAATCAGCTGATGATTTAAAACCCTAGGTACCCTTTAGATTTAGGTAAACATTTCTTCTAACGTTTCTCAAATACCTGTTCTTGTACTGTTTCATACCTAATAAGGTTGCCTATGCACTTCTGAATTTACTGTAATAATGATAAACAATTAAGAGAAAAGGTAAAACATATTGTAGAGTTTGTGAGTTTGAATATAAAATCAGCTGATGATTTAAAACCCTCAGTACCCTTTAACTTTATGTAAATATTTCACATTACGTTTCTCAAATACCTGCTTTTGCACTGCTTCATAGTCAGTATGGTTGCCTATGCACTGCTAAATTACTGCGATAATGATAAACAATGAAGGAAAAAGGTAAAACATATTGTAGAGTTTGAGTTTGAATATAAAATCAGCTGATGATTTAAAACCCTCATACCCTTTAACTTTATGTAAATATTTCACATTGTTTCTCTAATACCTGCTCTTGCACAGCTACACAGTTAATAGGGTTGCCCATACACTTCAAAATTTACTGTGATAATGATAAACAAGTAAGAAAAAAGGTAAAATATATGAAAGAGAGTTTGTGAATGTTTAAATATGAAATCAGCTGATATCAAAACCCTAAGTACCATTCAAATTCAGGTAAACATTTCATCTAACGTTTCTCTAATACCTGCATTTGCACTGCTTCATAGTTAACATGGTTCCCCATGCACTTATAAATTTACTGTGATAATGATAGAGAATTAAGGAAAAAAGGTAAAACATATTGTAGAGTTTATGAATGTTTGAATATAAAATCAGCTGATTTTAAACCCTCTGTACCCTTTAAATTTAGGTAAACATTTCCCCTAATGTTTCTGTAATACCTGCACTTACAGTGCTTCACAGTTAAAAATGTTGCCTGTGCACTTATGAATTTACTGTGAAAATAAACAAGTATGAAAAAAAGTAAAATATGTTGGAGAGAGTTTGTGAATGCTTGAATATAAAATCAGCTGAGGATATTAAAACCCTAAGTACTCTTTAGATTTAGGTAATCATATCACTCATTGTTTCTCTAATACATGCACTTGCACTGCTTCACAATTAATTAGGTTGGTGCACTTCAGAATTTACCTTGATAACGATAAACAAGAAAAAAGGTAAAATATATTGAACGTGTCATTGTGAATATTAAATTGGTCGAATAATATTAGACTTATGATGAAAAGTTTTTCATGGTAACATATGTGGTGGCTATCATTTTGGTCATAAAATGCATTTTATGGCATTTAGAAAATTACTAATCTTGTAAAGATTTTTGGTTGGCTGGAACCCCAGCGAACTCATGTATTCCATGAAGTTCCATCTGCTGCAATACTAAAAATAGTTATTTGAACAACTCTACGACATTTTTAAAACACTTATGTGTCTGATATATTTGTTCCCAGAATGCCGTTTGTGTCTGAAATATTTGTGCCCAGAATGCCGTTCGAATCCACATCAGTGAAGTGACAACACTAATAATATATTATGTGTGGAGACTTCCTGTTTCCCCATGGTGTGTACTTCTATATACAGTAGATAAGGAGTAACTCATACCCTAGGGTAGCTTATTTTCATTTTCTCTAATGAAAAAGGGAGGTGTGTAATGAAACACTCTTAAGTGAAACAGGACAGTTTATTTGAAATAAGTAACAAACTCATACATCTCACACATAAATGTATGGCTTCATATGCAAAGACTTCACCACCACACTTCAGACAGACCTCACACAACATATTCCGAATGGCTTCAACCAATTACAACCCTCATGACCACACCATACTATTGACAGTTTACATCAACAAAGTAACTGCCATTATTCCTTGACTCCTTTTCAAAAGATACTTGACATCACATTCCACAGAAATGACAAAAAAATTATGGTTGGCCAACTTCATAGCTGGTCAGCAAGACAGTTACCAACAGAGGCTTTACTTCCAAAATTCAAATGCTTAACCACGAAGTTCCCTAGGAAGTAGCACTTTTTCCAACCCTCTTTAATCTCTTCCTACATGACCTTCCCCTGCCCATTCAAAACGGCAAAGTAAAAGTTTTTCTTATATACAACTGATAATCTCACAATCACATTACATTACCCTTACACTAGTGATAACGAATGTGCAGCACTGCATTACATTATTCAAACACTGACTCAAAACAGAATGTCTGCATCCCCACAGTTCTTTTCACCCTCTTCACACACCTGATAAACACTAACCCGTTCCGTCCTCTCACGTAACCCTGAATGATCAATCATTCCTACTCGGCACCAACAATGCAGGTGTCATATATGACACACATGCATTCTTCACGCCACACACATTTACTTCTGGTCACAAACATAATAAACACTCACAACACTTGCCAGCTCTAGCTTTGGACAAAAAATATCTTTTATGAATAGTTAATTTGCTCTGTCGTAACTACACCTCATCTGCCTAGTCATCCACACTTTCTAAAGCAAACATAATAAAACTTGAAACCACACAAAACACAGAAACTCAGAGCAATTACATGTCACTCAAGCACAAGCATTCATCACTTGCACAATGAAACATAAATTCTTCCAGTATAATCCCACCCCAACATGCTTGGCACCAAATTCATGGCAAAATACTAAACCCCTCCCACCCAAACCACTCTTTTTCAACCACCAACTTCCATGAAGGAACAAGAAGCTCACCCCCTACATTTCCCTTTAGCAGTGTATAACTGTTTATTTATAATTGTCCCAGACCCCATTCTGAAAGAGTCCTGGTGTTACTCTAGGACCTGTTGTCTAAGGGCTTCTGCAGCTCCAAAGCTGCTCTATGCTCTACAGCAGAGACAGGTTGGACTCCTCTGAAGTGAGAAGTTCTTTAGAGAGACTGTACTCTATTTCATCTACAGAGGATGATAAAGCCTCACCAAAGGTGACTTTTCATTCATGATGTAACCCCAAGCTAGCAGAGTCCTGTAACACCTCAGCCATGTACATATGCACACACACTCATATATACACTAACTGGCAATAAAGCTTGAAGTATGGAGGTAATTCTATTCTGTATGATTACAGATTGTCAAATAAAAATTATTATGATAAGAAGTAAAGTTGTATTTTTATGAGCATGGGTTTTGCATCTGTTAAATGTCATTTACAGTGGTAGGAAATTATTCATATGGAGCAAATTCATGTGATAATGCAGTAAAACAGTATACTGTAAATGGAAGGTAACTGAGACATTATCTGATACCAAAATCCAATAATACAGTAGGCATCAGATACATCTTACAAACTGGGATGAGACAGCTTGTTCACATAACTTGCCACTATCAGTCTTAAATACAGTAAACAGATTACCAGTCTCTTAGAAAATATTCTTCTTAAAAAAACAAAGGTATGTAACATAACAGAAGTAGAAGTGGAAGTGAGTTTTACAAAGTCTCAGAATACTTCATATAATGTTATGCATAACATACAATATTTTGGAAGTCACAAGATATGTACTAAATGGGAAAATTTTTCTATCAACATGAAAAATCATGGTAGCTTGAGGCCATTCTGTACAGACTATAAAAATAATGAAGGCTACCATGAAATTAAGTGACTAAGAAATATTGGAATAAAATGGTTTGTCTAACTCATTATTTGAAATACAGTACATAATCAGTGTTTTCAAACATTTTCTGCAAATCAAAATGCTCAGAATTGTTTTAAGTAATGTTAAACTATTTTTTTATTATTGAAAGTAGGTATGATTTATTCAATTCATACTATAAGAATTTAACTGGGGATAATTATGCCAAATTCCATCTAGTTTCATAGCTCTTGTGAGCTATTACAAATATGCATGGATACAACTGACACATTCTTGAAACTTGTTACTAATGTGCAACTGATCTGATCCTCATCTGCAAGTTATTAGAATTTTGTTTCTTTTTTCTAAATTGCATTTTGTAATTGTTACTCATGTATACAGTTAACAAGAGAAATATTTTTTGTCTCACACTACCACAAAGCCACAATTTTTATATTGTATTTCCAAAGCATAACAAGATTTTCATAAGATGCAGTGAACACCAAATACACCCAAAGAATTCTTAGAAAATTCTAAAGGCAATGCAAAAGTCACATTAAATTGTAAAACTTAGTGATAATTGAATACTAAAAAATGAACAAACACAATTGAGATTTAAGGATTTATATGTGAAGAAACTTACTTTTGTAACCGTGAGTTATGATGTTAAAATAACACGAGTAACATTTTTTCACCTGTTTGTGTATGTATGGCATACAGTAATTCAGGTATGGAGGTCTTTACACAGCTTCAACACCCCTTGGTGTGTGAAGCAATTACTAATAGAAATGTCAGCAAAAAATCCTATGAAAGTCCAGAGTTTGTGGTAGTGAATGCAGCACACACACATGCAAATGTATCTGAGATTTTGGGAGATATTAAATCCAAGATTATATAAACATACACGGCTTTATGGGGATATTTAAAGGAGGGCACTAATAAAGAAAAGATAAAACTGTTTTGAAGTATTACATGTCCTCAGTACTACTGAGTTTGGGGCCATCTGAGATGGTTAGGACCCTTTTCAGTATTTTTTTCAAATTTCAAGAACCATTAATCATAATCTTTCTATTTGTGCTCTCATTATCATATTCATTACATGTTTTCAATTTGATGACAATTTGAAAATATGCCTGCAATGCTTTCCTTCATTTCTTTCTCCAACACAGCAATAACGATGTTGATCAAAGCCATCACTAGAAAAATCATGAAAGGAAAATTGTATTTTGTAAGCCAGTAAATATCAAGCTGTGAATGTCATGATGATGTTATTATTGCCTCAGATACCCATAGTATTATTATTGTCATCATTATGATAAGATTTATTAATGTTGTTACACGGAGAAGATCTCTAGTCCAAATATCCGCAAACTGATAACATCCTGAATATAAGTGTCTGTGCTCTTATGATTCCCACTAAAATGGCACAAGTTTCCAAAGTCTGAATTCATGCTCTGTGTCTTTCAGTTATTTCTGTGAATTTCACCCTTGTTCTGCCCATATACTGGTGTCCAAAAAGCATCAAACACCAAGTATTCCTTCTTCAATATAGAGGGAGTCTCCAACTTATGAACAGGTTACATACCAGGACTGTTGTCCATATGATGGATAATATAAAATATTGAAAATTCACATATATCGAAATTAAGCATCATTTTTATAAGCTTTAGTTTACTAACCCCCCTTTTTTATTATGCACTGGCTGCATCCACTACTAATCCCCTTTTATAACACATGTTCATGATGTATTTTTTCTTCATGCTTGTTCGCTGTTTCCCACATTAACAAGGTAGTGCCAGAAACAGAAAAAGAACAACCTTCATCAATCACATCTCTTTTCTAGCTGTTGTGTGCAATATATCAAAACCACAGCTTCCATACACAATGAGACTCCACAGACCTTTCTGTGATTTTCCCTCGCTGATTCATATGCCCTGGTTAAATCCATTGGCAAGTCGCCCCAGTATATCACATTGTTCCAATTCACTCTCTCCCATGCATCCCTTTCACCTTCCTGCATGTTCAGGCTCCAAGTACACAAAATCTTTTACATTAATCACAGGAAAATTCATACTCGATAGACCTTATTGCAAAGCAATGATGTAAATATAAACAATATAAAAGGTGATGAGCATTCACTAACATTCCATCACTTCTCAGTAATATCAATTCTGTCATGTTCATGGTGAACAATGATAAAATAGGATGTAATGCACAATTACTGAACATAGAATGAAAAAAGGGAAGAGATTCACACAATAACAATCATTCAAAGAAGCTAGCTGTAACTGTGAGGGCCCATATTTCTTTTATGCGTTTGTACTGAATCTGAATATTAGTTAGTACAATATATCAAAATACACTATTTAATGAATTAAGAATTTAAGCAATATTGTCACCATAAGAGGGAGGAGTGTTCCAATGGTGCAAATTAATACCTTTTTGCCTGCTTCCACTGTTTTTACCACCCATATTTTCCCCTTCGACCTCATGCATGGGACTGGCTTATCAATTTTTGTGAAATAAATTATTATTTCTGTTAACTACTGTACACGCACATAAATAAATATGTTGGATTCCAAATAAGTGAGAATATGATGTTATATGAATGCATTCAAATGCAGTAAAGATGTCAGAAAATTTTTCTATCTTATTTTTTCATAATTGTTTGTAATGAAATAAAATAATTTTACATATTAAATATATAACTTTACAACAAGAATACAGATTATAGCATCACTATAACAGGTGGATGCTACATTTTATGAAAAGAATTCAGTGGTTCATAAGAACAAGTGATTGTCTACATGTTGCATGGGGCTTTGTATGGCATTTTTTGGATGCTCATTCACAAGTAACTCAAAAGTCAGGAACCTCCTGTAATTGCTAAACTCCAAGTCTGCAACAAATGCATTATAAATAAGGACAAGGCATAATTTTAGGTGAGAATAATAAGTGTTTAAAGTTTTACACAAAACATATAAGTACATATATTAACACCAAACGACATTTAAAGACAAGAAAACCCCCCAGAATGATTGTAATCTGTAAAGCAAAATCCAAACATTGCTGAGTCCCAGGAAATTTGGATTGGAGGTCTTCTACCTATCTTATTAATCTGAATACTTCAATGGCAAAACCATTGTCTTCCTTTCCTCAGACAGATTTTTCCCTACAGGCATTAATTGTAAACGTATTGAGAAAACACATACTGGTTTTGTTGAATACTTATTGCTTTAAAAATTTCCAAACATGTAAGTTTTGATTTTTTTTTAATTGTTGTGTTATGAGGGAAGATCATAGGGTTTAAGCCTAATGAGTTCCCACTATATATCATTGGTAGAATAATCCTCCTGGAGGTCATGACGGTATGTATTGTCAGGTAGGATAAATATCACAATTTAAAGTAGACATGATATATTCAGGTTTATTTTGCTTTTCTCGCTCCTCCCTTTCTTCATTCTCATGCCAAACAACCATTCTACTTGAAACATTCCAAAATTCCACTAGTAACTGTGATTTACTATATTACAATGAAAAATAAAAAAATTTCAGCCTGTAATTACACAGTCATTCTAGCAAAAAAAATATTTCAAAGAACTAACCACAGTTTTACTTACATACCTCTGAATAATGTGCACCGATTCATCATTGCCCATTTTCAATAGAGGTTTTGGTCCCTAACAAACTAACAAAAGCTAATATCCTTTACATAATTTTCCATTTTCATTGTTGTTTGGGATTTTCAGTAACATAGACAAGACTAATTGACAATTTTGTCTGCAGGCCAACTAATTGACATAAAGGAATATATATTCTCATTCATATGCCGACAGAAAACTTTCATATTTGCATAAAAATTTGAAAATTACAACTTATTAATTTATTGCTGAGAATCACAGGGTCATATCTCTATCCCAGGTTCTATTATATATCACAAGCAGATGTTGTTCTTTGAGGAACTGAGGTATCCCTGTTATCTTTAGGAGAATATAGCTCATTCAGTGGAGACACACATCATCATCTCTCATTTTGCATCTTTTACCATCCTCCTCCTCCTTTTTATCCTAACCTTATTTTCCTTCTCTTGGTCCTCCTTTTCATTTTTCCTACATTTATTCCTTCTTTATACCACCACTTTCTGCTTCTCCCTTTCCTCTTTTACAATGAATACACTGTACTCAAAGTAAACATGGTTCTTTTAATGTTTACCACTGTACCTTTTACTGAGAAAACATGAATCACTTAATAATGAATACACTGTACTCATAGTGAACATGGTTCTTTTGTTGTCTAACACTACCTTTTTACTGACAAAACATGGATCACTTACACTGAACATTGCACAGTTGTTAGAATGAACTTTGTACACTTCTAGTGTTAATGAAACACTGTGTACAAAGCACATCCACTGTTTTTTTCCTTTGGTAACTTCACCTTTTTCTATGTACAGTAAAAGCTGTATTATCCAACATATAATGAACAAGAAAGCTCTTGTACCTAGAAATTCTAATAATTCCATACACAAATGCACATTGCAGTAACTGGTATTCATACAATCAAATGGCATGTTTTGGCTTGCTCTCAATGTCCGTTGAGTTGTAATGAAAATCAAAAGTTGTTGAGAGAAAAATTAAGCAAAGCCCAAATTGGAGCAGTTACACTATACTATACAAATGGATGGTTAGAAAGAAATCGATCTGAAGGTGCACCAGTTTCAGTCCCAGTGCTACTTGATTTATCTTCTTGGTGTTCTGCCCATCAATAGGTCCAGTTTCATGGATTTAACTCTGTCCAACTTACTCCATTGTAAGCAAATCTATTACAAAAGAAAGAATTTCTTTTGTAATACTGTTTATATTTTCAATGAAAAGTTTTTCATTACATATATATATATATATAAAATAATATATATATATTATATATATGTGTCGGAGGTGGAGGGAACGAGGAGAAGTGGGAGACCAAATTGGAGGTGGAAAGATGGAGTGAAAAAGATTTTGAGTGATCGGGGCCTGAACATGCAGGAGGGTGAAAGGAGGGCAAGGAATAGAGTGAATTGGATCGATGTGGTATACCGGGGTTGACGTGCTGTCAGTGGATTGAATCAGGGCATGTGAAGCGTCTGGGGTAAACCATGGAAAGTTTGGGGCCTGGATGTGGAAAGGGAGCTGTGGTTTCGGGCATTATTGCGTGGCAGCTAGAGACTGAGTGTGAACGAATGGGGCCTTTGTTGTCTTTTCCTAGTGCTACCTCACACACATGAGGGGGGAGGGGGAAGGTATTCCATGTGTGGCGAGGTGGCGATGGGAGTGAATGGGGGCAGACAGTGTGAATTGTGTGCAGGGGTATATATGTATGTATCTGTGTATGTATATATATGTGTACATTGAGATGTATAGGTATGTATATTTGCGTGTGTGGATGTGTGTGTGTATACATTGTGTATGGGGGTGGGTTGGGCCATTTCTTTCGTCTGTTTCCTTGCGCTACCTCGCAAACGCGGGAGACAGCGACAAAGCAAAATAAATAAATAAATAAATAAATATGATATATATGGTATGTGAGAAATAATACCAGGCAAAATACCAAATAGAGTGTGCCAGTGCAATGTGTTTAAGTGTACAAAGAATAAAACAACACCTAAAAAAAAACTATAATCAACTTTCATAAATAAAGAGGATCCATGCTCAAAATACATCCTATCACACCCTCGTACATCAAAAATAAGGGTAAGATATATAGTAGTATTTTTTTATTTCAATTTTTAAGCATTTCTGTAACCTTGCACAATAAAAGGAGTTAACAGAATGCTTCATTCTAACAGAATAATCTACAAATCAGATTTTTTTATGCTTTTGCTGTCATAAGTGTTATATGTAAAAATACTCAACTCTGGTGTAATCATACGTTTTTACTAACACATCTATTACTATAACACACAGAATTATCACCTATCACCTTTGATTGCTTTCATATTCACACAAGATGGATATTTAATATTATAAGGTATGACATCTTTATGCTTTATAAGTGTACTGTAAAAGCACATTGAATGAAATACTTTAGTTATGTATCTCAGTCTACCTATAATCACTGTTTCTGATTTCCTTGCATTTCAATTCATAAATGGCTTCATGTTATATCTCTATTTCTTGGACTGGATTTCTTTTCTATCCTACTTTTCTTCAAAATAACTGTACTGTAATTATAAGAATTTACCTTCAACAACTTTCAAGGGTATTTCAACACATCACTGGCTTTAAGCAGCACTTTTAACTGATCAAATGCTTCATCTTGAATCAATAATTACAGTTGGGCTCCATTCTGCTGAACTGATTAATACTTCTGGTGGTCTACTTATCTGAATGTTCTGGTCTCAAGCAAAAAAAACTCCAAAATATGTCAAAGTGACATGAAAACAGAAATACTGAAAATTATAAAATAAATACACCAGTCATGTTGAAGGATGATGCTGTACTGTTGTAGGGGGCTCTTTGTTGACTACGTGATAGATGTGATTTCTTCTCATTAGTTAATCTATTTAGGTCAATTTAACCATGGTAGTTTTTAACCTCAATCCATGCCCATCGTGTTGAAACTTGGACTTATACCCTTACATCTAGCTGATGCCCATTTTCTCTAGGAACTCCCTCAAGGAGGTGGTCATGGTATAAGAGTCTCCATAAATGGGGAACTCCAGTGCCACTTCTCAGCTACCTTTAAAGTCTCACCCTTAACGGGCTACTGGCAGAGGGCAACCCTAGTGCAGTATTTCCAGAGGCTCCAACCTAATGTTCCCACTGACTGCTTACCAAATGTTCTGTCCTAATACTTTTACCTAATGCTCCTGCCTAATGTTCACACTTACATGTACACTTCTTACTTTTTAACTTTGTACACCAGCTTGCTTCATCAAGTGAGACTAACAGCTCCATTCACACTACCTCCATTCACAAAATATTCCTAATACAACTTTCTTATCTAAGTCTCTTGGGGTATCTACCTTTAAAGTATCTGAGAGCACTAGGTGTTTTCCCTCTAGCTTTTCAGTAGATTTCAGCAATGCCACAAATGTCTCTTGTCAGTATTAGCTAAGACTTAAATACAGTAATGTTAACTATGAAACAAGGAAGATGCTGCTTTAAAAGTGAGAGAACTGAAATCAACTGCAGCAAGTTAATCAATCTACCTGCTGCTTAATGGTCATCATGCAGCTGCTTTGAACCAATAAAAAAGAGAAGCATTCCAGAACCATTCTAGCTGACAAAGAAAGAAAGTACAGGTTGAGTATCCCTTATCCGAAATGCTGGGACCAGAAGTGTTTCGGATTTTGGAATATTTACATGTACATAATGAGATATCTTGGGGATGGGGCCCAAGTCTAAACACAAAATTCATTTGTTTCATATACAAGTTATACACATTGCCTTAGGGTGATTTACACAATGTTTTTAATAATCTTGCGAATGAAACAAAGTTGTGTAACACTGAACCATCAGAAAGCTAAGGTGTCAAACCTCAGCCACCCGTGTGGACAATCTGTGGTTGTTTGGCATGACCTTCATTCCTGACTCTGAATTTACATGCTACCGATAAGCAATCACTTTCTTACACTTGTTCACATATAAGTAATCAACAGTGAAAAAAACATGAAAAATACCATTAATACAATAAAAAAAATAAATGTATAGGTGGGGAATTTTCCACTTGTAACGTCATGTCACCACTCAAAAAGTTTTGGATTTCGGGACAGTTTGAATTAAGGATTTTCAGATTAGGGATGCTCAATCTGCATTTGAAAAATCCAGATAGATACCAAAACTCTGCAGAGGCACGGACAATCTTTGGTCACTACCTAATGTTGAATTTTGATTTTTGCCAATAATTAATGGCTCATCCTTTGTGGCTTTCACATTGTTAGACCCAAAACCTTTTCATACTTACTGACCAAACTTTAAAGTATTTTTGACATTCTTGAACATGTACCATTAGCTTCTATAGTGCACTGAATACTGTAGATTGTTAATACACTCATAGAAATGATTCCTAAACGTTAATATGAATGTTGTCACCTGAATATATGGAATTAACCAATTTAGCACTAACATTTTCACTGTTATTAGTAATATAGATCTCACTTTCTGTTACTGCCTGCCTTACTTCTGTTATTATCTGTTATCAGGAAGAGGAACATCTTCCTAATGCAAGCAAGCTGTCAATTTAAGGTATGTAGGCTAAGGATAGCCTTTTCAAAAATGGAACCTCTAATGCCATAAGGAGTCACTGAGAGATGCTTCATCTCATAAGCACATCTCAGGAAACACTTAAATTTGCATGCACATGGTGGGCCAATTTTTCTCATCTCCACATGCCCTTTGGTTGCATCAGATAGTTAACCAAATCTTGAGGTAGCTGGGGAACAAATTGATCCCATGGCAGAAGCAATTTATCACTGATGAATAATAAATAAATTTAAAAGTTCGCACAAGTGGGACAAACACTGACTGAACCAGTATTAGCCCCAAGAGGAAGGTACAATACCATGATTGGCCAAGAGTGGCTATATGATCATACATAATCCCGTTGTGTGATTGGCATTCATCCTGGAAGGAATTAGTAATGTCAGGTTCACATCATAAGGTTGAGTCGTACAAGGAATAGGTATTTGATTTTATTTTATTTTCAAAAAGATATGAAGATTTTCCGGTTCTTTATGATCTGATGCAGTGTTCTGTGAAAATCAGGACACTGTGATTACGTTTTCTGCCCAGAAACCATAAACTGATTTTTTGTGGCAATAAGACACCTCCAGATGGTGAGCTGTCAGCAGTACTTAGCCTGGATTTTGAGGAATTGCTTAGAAGCATCAAGACAATGCTATTCAGTTAGTGACAAACTCTAGTTTAATGAAGTCATAATGATCAAGGTTTCAATACACTACATAAACAGTTATATTGACTTTAAAAACATAAATGCAAGTGAAATAAATTCAGGGTGGCAAGATAAGTCATAAAGATATCATTTTCTGTTACAAATGTCGTCTTTTGTCACTGATTCTTTGATTAGTGCACACCAGAAACTTTCTGAAGCAGCTGCTATGTGGCTTTCAGCTATTAAAAGCATTACGAATTAGAGCACATCTGACAGCTTTAAGTGGCTTCTTACAGGTACGCAGGCTAATCCAAAATAGAGGTACATTAAGGTAGCTCATACTGTGTAAAACAGATATCACTTGTCAGTTAGTTATCCTTGTTACCTTAAAGTTTAGCTATAGCAACACTTGCTAAAAGGTATGCTTTGCTTACATTGCACAACTGAACACTTTTGATCTAAAACAGTTGTGATGATGCAGCATGACTACATCAAATACATTAAAGCTACAGTACTATGATTCCTTTTTTTCTGATTTTTAACAAGTTTAAAATTCTTGATAATCATGCTTCTTCATCAATTAGACTTATTCTAATAAATTATGATTATTGCATTAATAAATACAGATGCAAAACACAGTTGTTAAATATTTAATATACGAAGAGATACAATATATTAGACTGCTATGTACTTAACATCTACTTTACTTTAAAAACCAACATAAGCATATTACTGGTACACAAACAGAAGAAATGCATACATGAAATAACCTGTAAATTTAAATGAAAGAAAATATTGATATTCAAATCTGAACCACACTAAATATAACAAGACCAATTTCTTAATAATTCAGCACCACAGCAGCTGCACTGTCACCACTGTAGAGACTTTATGAACATACAAAAAAGTATTTCATGTTTTTCAGCTTCTTCCATATCAGCAACAACCAAACTGAAAAAGAGAGAAAGAGAATCTCAAAGTTCCATAGTACAACTGCACAAAAATAACAGTATTGCATCTCAGAACAATCAGACAATATGATGCACTGTTATATGATGATAGCAACACATTAGATAGCACGTAGTATGATTCATTGGAAACTAAATGCTTCTGATTATCCATGTACACGAGACACTTATAAAGCAGACAAATCACTGATTTTCTGTATGTAGTTACCTAAACCCTATAACTGGTTCACGTTACTCTGTCACATCTATTCTGAAGTCAAAAAGAAAACTATTAGTCATTCATGACAAATTTTCAGCACCTTAAAAATTCATATCCTCTTGTTACCTACTAATACAAAGTTACATTATGTGGTATATATGGAAATGTGTTTTGGTGATTAGATAACTGGTCTCACAGGACATATACAGAGAAAAATGATTAATGGTCAAGCCTTAGAAAGGTCAGATATAACAAGTGATGTGCTAAAGGTATCAAGTACTGGGACCGGTTCTTTTTCTGATGTACATTAGTCACATTGATTATGGGCTATGTTGTAATAAAATATCAAAATTTACAAATGAAGCTGTAGCATATATCTAGAACAGATATTGCCATAATCAAACTGATGGACTGGGCTCTCAGGTGGCAAAAGAATCTTAATACTGATAAGTGCAAAGTTTTACACATCAGCAGTAAAAGCAAGAAGGCAAGCAATAGCAAGAATTCTGTTGAGCAATGAAAAGGGCAAATGAGGAAAGGAAATTAAGTGTAATACTCCCTAATGACTAAAACCCAAGTAAATGGTGAACAGAAGCAGTAAAAAGGCAAACAAAATTCTAGGATTCAAAGATAGGGCATTTGAAGTGAAGTCTATGAAACTGATCCTCACTTTACAATTTACTAGTATATCTCTATCTTGCATGGTATGTTCAGCTTTAGATGCCCTACTTGAAAAAGACAAAAGGCAAAAGAATCTTAATACTGATAAGTGCAAAGTTTTACACATCAGCAGTAAAAGCAAGAAGGCAAGCAATAGCAAGAATTCTGTTGAGCAATGAAAAGGGCAAATGAGGAAAGGAAATTAAGTGTAATACTCCCTAATGACTAAAACCCAAGTAAATGGTGAACAGAAGCAGTAAAAAGGCAAACAAAATTCTAGGATTCAAAGATAGGGCATTTGAAGTGAAGTCTATGAAACTGATCCTCACTTTACAATTTACTAGTATATCTCTATCTTGAATGGTATGTTCAGCTTTAGATGCCCTACTTGAAAAAGACATGAACAGAATGGAGAGAGTACATCCATGAGCAACCAAGATGAATCAAAATAATTCCTGGTCAGAGAAGCAAATCCTATGAAAGCCAGCAACATAATTTAAACTTACTTAGCTTAAAAAAAGAGGTTAAGATGCGATTTAATACAGGCATTCAATACTATCTCAGGCTTTGCTAGTTTTAATCTATGAAGATACTTAAGAGCTAGATTTGCCTAATTCCAATTTGAGGAATGGATACAAACTCATGGGTAAATGTTTTTACTTCAAATGAGGCAAATCATTTCAGAAGGATTGTTAATGTGCAAAGTGATTTACCAATCAAAGTAGTTGAATGCAACATCATGGATACATTTTCTTGAAGTTCATAACAGATAATATTTGTACCTCCTGTATAAAGTTTACAGCAATTATTCCTAAAGTCATCTTATTGCTTTTATATTCTCACTACTCTGATCTCTCCCATTATTACAAGCTGCCTCAAAATGGCTCAGTCATCTGTTGCCATTTGTATTCCATTTTACGCTTCAACTTCTTATATTAAGTACACAAAATAGTTGGTAGCACATATATTCTGATCAAAATCAAGAAGTTTAATTTCTTATTGCAGAATCCACAACATGCTTACTTTTGTGACAACTAAGCACACAAAATTGTGTAGAATACTACTCTGAACATCATTTTTATAAAGCCAAATTGTTTTAAAGAATGTTCAGCAATATACCTATTCATTGATCATCTTGGCTATTTCAATCTACACAATTGTAGTGTATATATCAAATCAAATCTAATTACCAAAGAGAGGACAGCACATGTAGAATCCTTCTTGACCACATATTCACTGACTTTCACATCTACATGTGAAGATATGTTATTTGTAAATACATGTAGCTCCATCTACTTGCCATAACTTTAGAAAATGGCTTCCCTGATTTCAGAAGATGGGTATTATTGGCAGAAAGGTAAAGAAAAAACTAATGGAAGGAGTTACAATGACTGGGCTCTAATATGACTGGGCAGTGCTAGCAGAAGGCAAATGGTTCACAGGACAATTTTGATTGTAGGAAGCAGATAGTGTGAGAGAGTTGCAAAGAAGAATTTCAAGAGACAAATTTGCTAACGTGATTAGGATACAAATTAGAAAAGAAATGGTAATGCAAAGAGATGAGATATGGAAAATAAGTAAAATAGTGTCTTTTTTTTTTTTTTTTTTTTTTTTTTTATACTTTGTCGCTGTCTCCCGCGTTTGCGAGGTAGCACGAGGAAACAGACGAAAGAAATGGCCCAACCCCCATACACACGTACATACACACGTCCACACACGCAAATATACATACCTACACAGCTTTCCATGGTTTACCCCAGACGCTTCACATGCCTTGATTCAATCCACTGACAGCACGTCAACCCCTGTATACCACATCGCTCCAATTCACTCTATTCCTTGCCCTCCTTTCACCCTCCTGCATGTTCAGGCCCCGATCACACAAAATCTTTTTCACTCCATCTTTCCACCTCCAATTTGGTCTCCCTCTTCTCCTCGTTCCCTCCACCTCCGACACATATATCCTCTTGGTCAATCTTTCCTCACTCATTCTCTCCATGTGCCCAAACCATTTCAAAACACCCTCTTCTGCTCTCTCAACCACGCTCTTTTTATTTCCACACATCTCTCTTACCCTTACGTTACTTACTCGATCAAACCACCTCACACCACACATTGTCCTCAAACATCTCATTTCCAGCACATCCATCCTCCTGCGCACAACTCTATCCATAGCCCACGCCTCGCAACCATACAACATAGTGTCTTATAACAAGATAATTACTTATGATGTTCACTATGTGATAATACTGTTGTGTAATGGAAGATGAAGATCATGGAGAGATAAGGAATATGCATACAAAGAATTTAAACACAAAAGAATGCATGTCAGAGAGGGTTTTATACAGCTGACCCCAGTGTGAATAGAGGAAAAATGTTAGATGTTTCAAAAAATTTTGATCACTACTCCTAAGAAACAATCATTACACCGAATAAATAACAATTTGTTTACCCATCATTCTTTCATGTGTAGTCTATCCATATGCAGGTGTCTGGTGATGCAAGCTATCCACAATGTACTGAGGAATGCCCATCTGAAGAAGTGCTGACGGAGGTAAGCTTGGAAGGTTTGGTGTATAGTGACACAGAGCTTCCCAGCAGATATCACGAAGTTTCCCTACACAAAGCCACACCTTGGTTACTCTTGAAGTGCGTTTGTTCTCTTCAAGGTTCTTCACTCCTCCAAACATGTACATACATCCCTCCTGAAGTAAAGTAGGAAAATAATACAGTAGCAATCATTCTTTAAACAACGATGTCGTTACTGGACTCTGCTTGCATGTGGTCACAATATGAGTGAAATGTCACTTCTGGCAAAGTTGTATCACTGTCAGTGGATGAAAAGAGTACAATCTCATTAAGAGACATCTCACTCCAAAGGAGTCCAACACTTCCCTGATACCTGATGTAGCACAGCCTCAAAGCTGGAGCCCCTTAAAAGGGGTCCTGAGAAGTGAGTTGGTTGTTGTTCACTGATGATGCAGCTCTAGTGGCTTATTTGTGTAAGAAACTGCAGAAGTTGGTGACTGAGTTTGGAAAAGTGTGTCAAAAGTGTGTCAAAGGAGAAAGTTGAGAGTAAATGTGAATAAGAGCAAGGTTATTAGATCCAGTTGGGTTGAGGGACAAATTAATTGGGATGTAGGTTAAATTGGAGAAAAATTGGAGGCAGTGAAGTGTTTTAGATATCCAAGAGTAGACTTGGCAGCAGATGGAACCATGGAAGCAGAAGTGAGTCACAGGGTGGGGGAAGGGGTGAAGGTTCTGGGAGCAATGAAGAATGTGTGGAAGGAGAGAAAATTATCTCAGAGAGCAAAAATGGGTATGTCTGAAGGAATAGTAGTACCAACAATGGTATATGGTTGCGAGGCATGGGCTATAGATAGGATTGCATGGAGGATGGTGGACGTGTTAGAAATGAAATGTTTGAAGACAATATGTGGTGTGAGGTGGTTTGATTGAGTAAGTAATAAAAGAGTAAGAGAAATGTCTGGAAATAAAAAGTGTGGTTGAGAGAGTAGAAGAGGGTGCACTGAAATGGTGTGGGCATATGGAGAGAATCAGTGAAGAAAGATTAATAAAGAGTATATGTGTGTTTGAGACGGAGGAGGACAAGGAGAAGCAAGAGACTAAATTAGAAATGGAAGGATGGAGTGACTAAGATTTTGAGCGATTGGGGCCTGAACATACAGGAGAGAGAGGCATACAAGGAATTGAGTGAATTGGAACGAGGTGGTATACCGGGGTTGACGTGCTGTCAGTGGACTGAACCAGGGCATGTGAAACATCTGGGGTAAACCATGGAAAGTCTGTGGGGATTGGAGGTGGATAGGGAGCTGTGGTTTTGGTGCATTACACATGACAGCTAGAGACTAAGTGTGAATGAAAGTGGCCTTTATTGTCTGTTTTCCTGGCACTACCTTGCTGAAGTAGGGGGTAGTGATGCTGTTTCCTGTGTGGTGGAATAGCGCCAGGAATGGATGAAGGCAAGCTAGTGTATGCTGAGCCTATTTGTCACAGTAACTGGACTCGTTAATCCTTCTTCAAGGAGGGTGCCACCCCATGACAGTAATGACAGTATCAGGGAATGATGTTAAGGGTGTTGGCTGCAGCTACTTTATCCTCCTGTCACCTCAAAATACGACCCTCATGTCTTGGTAATTTGCTTATCATCCTAATGTCATCATTTCAATAAAACAAGAGTTTTGAATCTAAACACATTTTATATTTATGAAATATGTGGCATACATCATTATATAAAAAACTATATTTCTATTCTATTATACTCGATCACTGTTTCCCACGTCAGCGAAGTAGTGCCAGGAAACAGACAAAGAATGGCCCATCCACTCATATACACATATATACATATACATAAAAAACTACTAAACATATTATTTACCAGTTATACCTATATGTAGAAAAAGTTTCTTACCTCTGTCACAGCTGCTGAATGAAAGTAGAGTGGAACAGGTGATTTGCATGGTAACTTTTGCCATTCAAATGTTGTCAAATTAAGTCTCCAGAGATCTGCAAATGCCTCTGAACCATTATATCCACCATGGATATACACATCTGAAACAAAGGACAATTAGCTAATCACTTGTAATCAACCACTTTTTGTCTCATCAAAAGATACCTTCTTCAACCTCCTTACATTTACTGATGTGTTATAATAAATGAATTTTACAAGATGCAAAAAGAAAATTCTTATTTGTTTTTATCTGCTGTTGTCTAAGATTAATCTTATTGCTTTTGTAGTGTAGTTCAATGATATCTTCATACTTTAGTCACTATATACCTCTGAATTACTCCACACTGAATGAAACTGCTCAAATTCAAATCCTCTAATCTCCAATTGCCTCTCCCACCTTAGAGAGGCAGAATTAGGAACAAATTTAGCCTTGGCTTGGCTTGGCTCTTTCTTTCATTTCTCTTTTTTTGGAAACTGATGATAAAAGAGAAGAGAATCCTTCCCAACTCCAACTGCTCTTAGTTGCCTTGCATATCAAGCACACACCCACAAAAACTAATGTATGCTCCTTTTTCAAACCAGGTTTCTCTAATCACCAGTCCATTTTCAACAAACCACTCAATCCAAAATTCATGAAGTCTGCAATGAATATGGATAAAAAATGATTATCAAATTTGGTAAAAACAATATGAAACTTACAATTATTAACTTTACTAGCGACATGACATCTTCTGGGCTGAGGAAAAGTGCCCTTCTGAAGATCTGGCCGTGTCTGAGTGCTTATCCATACTTGCTCTGAGAGCAGGAAAGTTGGTAAGCAAATTAGGTCACAAGCAGCATCAGACCTCCCTCCACCAAAAACATATAGTGCTCCCTTGTGTTCCACTATTTCATGACGATACCTGTAAAAAGCAACAATCTAAATCTATAAATATATTTTCCATGAAAATAATCATGTAAATTTACAATATTCCACTTAAATGCATGGTATAAATGCAGTTAACATGAAGTTAAAATCATTACGCCTTTATCTTAATATTACTTGACTTAATGAGACAGTAATTACTCAAAAGGAAACAACATGAACTGTACGCATTTCTTCTCAGAAGATTTGCTAGGGAAATGTGGTTTCCATACATGATATATTTGAAGATACCACCTGGAAATAATTCTTTTCATCTTAGTCGAAGTGAACCTGACCTATCTTTTTTTTATTATACTTTGACGCTGTCTCCCGCATTAGCAAGGTAGCACAAGGAAACAGACAAAAGAATGGCCCAACCAACCCACATACACATGTATATACATAAACGCCCACACACACACTTATACATAACTATACATTTCAACGTATACATACATAAACATACACAGACAAATACATATATACACATGTACATATCCATACTTGCTGCCCTCAGCCATTCCCATCGCCACCCCGCCACATATGAAATGGCACCCCCTCCCCTCGCACGTGCACGAGGTAGCGCTAGGAAAAGACAACAAAGGCCACATTCATTCACACTCAGTCTCTAGCTGTTATGTGTAATGCACTGAAACCACAGCTCCCTTTCCACATCTAGGCCCCACATCTGACCTGTCACCTTAAAATCCTTTACAGTTCTAATATGCTTTAAGGCAAAGCCACATATAGTTAAAGATAATATGCAAAACTCAAGAAAAAGCACTTCTCATTTAGATTACAGTGAGCCTGATCACTGACATTCTGACTTTGAAATCAGGTTTCTATCCTTGCCTAATATGAAGTCACATAAAAAACTTGGTTCTACATGGTCCTTTCAACTCTATGTACTGTGTAAAAACTAATCTGCAAATACATATGGATAAAACAAGAGGTGGGCAATATTTCTGCCATATCCCCACAGTCTACCTTAAGGCTCTGAAGAAACAGGGGAACTATCAATAAAAAGAAGTAAAATAATGAAGTAAGTAAGAATCTGGATGCAAGATAGGGCATTTCACAGTCAGTAACTGAGGAGTACAGAAGTAATAATATGCAAGTTACTTTCCCAAATTTGAATGATGAAATCAGCTTAATAATCATGTAAACAGACATGGACAGATCAAGTGTATGGATAATTCATATATATCCTTGACTTATGTGCAAAGACAGAGTGAAAAATCTTCCATAAAGATACAACCCTCATAATTACTCATTCAGCATACTAAGTTGATTTGTCTGTTGAGACTTGTATCTCCATTTACCCTTTCACCCTTACAAACGAAATATCTGTACTTACATGATTAGGAATAGTTCTATGTGCATAATCATGATATCCAGATTATCATTACAACAAAATTTTCCTTTTTCTTTCTATTGTCATTAATATATAAATCAGTTCTGAGTAGTGGGACCAATTTCTTTCTCAGTGAGGACTGAAGGACACATGCTTTCAAGACTTGTCCTGTCTAAGCAATTTGACTGATAAGGGAGTCCACCTTATGCAAATTACCGTATTCCCTCTACAACAAATTAAACAGTCATCAAGTTGTTAACCCTGACTGAGGTTAACTCCTCCACGCCTACAGCAATGAAATCAGTATAAAGAACTGTAAGGTTGTTCCACATCCCACTCCTGTTGGTATTTCTGCTCAGTAGACTGTTAAATTTCATTCTTTCAATATCAGGTTCAGCAGTAATAAATCATATCTCAATATTACAATCTTAAGACAACTTAAGCTCTCTGATTCCCCATCTGAAAAGCCTGACTTGTCTAAGGAGCTTTAGACAGTTTACCATAATAGCAAAAGTTGTCTGGATAAGTCTTTAATAATCTTTAAGATCCAGGCAAAAAGAAAACTATTAATTAGTAGCATCTTATTATACTTAACAAAATGCTTTTCCTTAGTACAATCATCACATGAGAGCTCAATAAGTTACATGGAGCCTAAACAAGTATGGACTAAATCCTATTTACCGAAACATGTGGGGCCAGAGGTCACACCAATTTTGAGGACGGGTTATCTTTCTTGGCTGATACGGTGTGGCAGCTCTTAAGTATTCAAGCTCCTTGAAGCAAGTTACAAGGTGGTTAGATAGTCACTTCAACATTCTGGATGAATCCTCCCAAATCTCATCTTGTGAGGTGTAAACTGAGGATCAGCCTGTTTGTCAACATAGAATATAAACAGCTTTAACAGACTTGAGACAATGGCATTAAGCAATAACCTTCAAGACACAGGTTCCGAGACTGACTGATAACCAGCGGTAAGAAATGGGTGTTGATGCTTACCTCTCTTCTGGAATAGAGTTAGAGCTCATGACACGTGGTGAAAGGTTCTCCCACACTCTCTGGTTTAGGTCTAAACAGTGAACATCAATACTGTACTGGAATCCAGTGGTCCCACCCACTACATAGAGTTTATCTTCACTAAGACACACTGCCTGAAAGAATAGAATTTTGCTGATTATGTCTGAATCTGCAATACAGTACTCCTGCCTGATCAAAGTTGTGGTAAATGCTACTGGCTGTGCTCTTTGATGTGAAAAACTCAAGAAATATTTTCGAATTTTTTAATGGGACATACATTTTCAAGACATACCTGCATTCATATTCACACTACAACTTAACAGACAGCAGACATAACCATGATTTCCTGCTGATCCTCAATATTTTCATGTATATTATGTGAACAAAATCTAACCTCATGTTAAACTCTGTTTTACTTTGTCACATACACAATTCATAAGTGTATATTACTCTCCTATCCATGTTTTCAAGTGTGAGTACATCCTCCCTTAAATGCTCTTATCATTACTCATTTCAAATTGTTGAACTACTATGAAATTCAACTATTCCTTAAAAACAATACTGCAGAATACTGATGACATTTCACATTTTCAACTTTCTTTTCCTCATAATCAAAGCCTTTCTTACATCTTTGTAACTTTCTTTTCATCATAATTTAAGCCCCTCTTATATTTAATTTTTAGAAAAAGAAAACTTCTTTTGGAGACTACACACTCAAAATAATAATGCTGTTACTCATTCCATGACACTGATATCCAAGATCAAAAGCAATTGGTGTACTGTAACACATAGTGGAGAGGTTACCATGATTTAATTCAAGGAAATTTCTGATCATTACAGCAAACCTACCTGTCCATACATTGCTTCTGGCATTTTTCCATTGGTGAGAACTTTCTGCCACTCTCCAGTAGGTAGGTGACACATATACAACTGAAAGGCACAGTAATAATGAAAATAACTTAAAATGAATCAATAATTCCTATATCTGAAGATCACATATATACATCTTGAACACAGTCCCTAATTTAAAGTCAAAATTGGAGCTTTGAAGGGTATTGGTTACACTGTAACTAATGTGAAATAAGGTCATGGTGCATGTCAGGGGCAAAAAAGATATATTTAAGGATAAAAGGAGGGAAATAAAGTTAGCATTGTTACTGTAAGCCAATTATGTTTCAGTAATTCAAAACAAGTCCTAAAATCAAAAAATTATCCATTCAAAACAATGTGCCAGAACAGACAATAACTTTAGAATGAAACTACCACTCAACACCCAAATGAGTTATTGTTCTAAATAAGTTCTCTTTGTATCCCCTGCTCACTGTGATGATGCTGTATCTTACTCAGATAGGCAAGTCCAGAACAACTGAGGAATGGGTGTTTATTATCTTCAGAGTGTAAGTTGCATCTTGGACAAGAAGGGTCTTGCAAAATTCTGAATTGATGTTTGCAATGTTGAATAGATTCTCAGGTGGCCAGTAAAACACAGACAAGAAAATGCAACCCATAAATGTCTGGGGAAGGTAATTTCATGTTAGTATATGTCTGGTGGAGTGAAGTTTAAGATAGAGTCAGGATAGGGAAGCAAGCATTGATGCACTGAGTGCCACTGTGTAACAAAGAGGAAATTCCCCCCAAAAGGAGCAAGACTTAAATAATGCCGAAGAATGCTTCCTCCTTACTGAATCTGAAGAGGAGTCCCCAAATGGCATAGCTGTTCCTCCAAACACAAGCATATTAGGCCCAAGCTGGACAGCCGAATGAGAAGCTAATTCCTCAGGCATTCCACCTCGACCCTCAATTCTCGTCCAAGTGCTGCTCACTGTATTGAATTGCCATAGCTGTAAAAAAGACATAGAGGATATATACAATACTGTGACACCAGGAGTACCCTAATTGACTTAATACCTTCACTGGAAGTACTAATGATGAAAACAACACTAAAAGCTGCTTCTAAGAATATAAACACATAATTGGGGGCCTTAATATTCAAATCTTATATAAAATGCAGGGCTGTCTTGACCTTATCAAAAAGATACTAGAAAAAGGCCAATACTAGAAGCTTGAAAGCAACATGTCCCAGGATGTCATATCAAGCATAAAAAAAAGGAGAGAGAGACAAGGGAAAGTATTTACATATTTTGGTGGAAGTGAAAAACCTGTTTTTAAAATATGATAGGTCATAGCTACTAGAAAGTTATGAGAGTGTAGAGAGTTCTAAAGCTTCAAGGTGTAGGGAAAGAAACAGTTATCAAGTTGGCCTGTCTTTGAGTTGCCAACGGGCTAGAAAGTAATCATGTGATGCAGCAGCTTGCTGAGTACTGCGTGGTCCAACTAGTGGTGGTGGCACACAATAACCAGCTCTTAGGAGCAAACACCAAGGTAATACCTGTAAAAGAGGGGAAGTGAGCCAACAATGCAGAGAAAGTGGATCAAGTTTTAAAGCTAGCCTGGGAGAGCTCAGGGATGGTATGTATCAACACATGCTTCCAAGAAGAAGGAAAAGTTCTGGTTTTTAAACAGAAATGGAACAAACAAGCAAGTCCAGGAGCAAGTTCAGAGGCACAATCTTTCAGTACCTGGGGATGGACGCCATCAGAACTATAAGCCCTACTTGTGTCCAGAGTAAGAAGTGCTTTTGGACAGTTTGAAAAGTGATTATGGGAAGGGGTATAGGATTACTTTGAGAAGCATCAGGGGATAAAGGAACATTAGAATCATCTAATATACATTTAGAGGAGAGATGGAAACCAAAGAGAGTTACTTTGCCTATGGGAGAGACATATACAGAATTGTCAGAACAGAACAATAAAGAAAAAGACGAGTGACAGAAGTCATTAGTGATGCCCTTAGCTAAAGACCAGAAAGGCCTATCAGCATATGAAGAGGAACCCTTCACCTCATGGATAATGTACTTCCAATGATTATGGCTAGTGATAAATGACTACCTTAATCCACTCACCTTAAAAAAGATGCTAAATGGAGACTTAATACATGCATTCAAAATTATCAAAAGTTTTGATAATTTTTTCAAAGCAGCTATTTAAATCTACAATAAAGAAACATAAATTTGTCAGTGGATGTGGTAATGTGATAATGAAAGGGGAACGTACGATTCAGACCATCTGCATAAATAATCAAAGGTCTGATGAGATATTTGTGTATCCTACTAAAAGCTATCAGTTCTTCCACAGATGATGAAGTTATATGATAAGAGGTGAAAGAGTCTGGGACATCAACCAAAGTATTAATGCTATAACAATTACACCTGTCCTTAGAGAATAATGTTAACAGGAAAAATACTACAAACCTCCTGAAATAATGGATTTGTTCTTTGCCATGTATCATCTAAGTACTCATTTATAGTTATCTTAGGGTTGTAACCACCAAAGGAATAGAAAGAGAGTCCGTAGCAAACAATACGATGACCACTTCTTGGCATTGGTAGAGGTGTACCTGTTCAGAAAACCTTATATTAGCCAACAAGCCACTGACAATATTCAGACAACAAAATCACATCTTCATAAATCAATCACTATCCTTGACGGCTTTACTCACAGCAGGGGAAAAACAATAACTTTCAGCTATTCACATAAGCAAAGAAAGATATTCTTTCTAATCTTTAACTGTTTTATTTACAGGGAGTGAATCATGCATGTAGTCTCTCAGTTCAACTCACTATTTCTTAATTCATGTCCAAAGTGCTAGTGCTAAAGTAAACACAACATTACACACAAATAGAAAACCTTATCTTATATCACTGTACACTAAGTTCAAGCCCCTCTAACTTTTTAACACAGAGAACATCAAGTTGATTAATCAAGTTGGATTTAGCAAGTATAGTATTACTAATACGTTAACTTTCATGTACAAAATGACAACTATACTTGAGAATAAATCATCTGGTGTCATCACATGAAATACCTCTGGCCTGTGTCATTCAATCACTGCAGCTGTCAATCCCTTCTACAGTCTACCTCTTCTCATTGTACCTTAAACCACATTAACATGCCTTCATGGCTAAGCTGGCATCCTACATAGCCATATCAAGATAATCTTAAAAGAATCTTTTCTGTATATCTTACCTATGATTTCTTCTCACCACATAATCTCTTTATACCCTCATTCTTTCCCTACCTACTCTTCTAATTTCAACTGTTCCATGCAAATCTGACACCTTTAATATACAATCTTTTATGCATCCAGATATAAGATGGGGAGAAACAAACCAACAAGCAAGCTTCTTGTACACTGTACAGTTAACTTCCTTGTTCACAATAACTCTCCTTGCACTACAGTCTTCTCCTTTGTGTGACTTTACTCTTAAACTCAGCCTTCCCCATGTTGACCCTGTCAATCAATCTTTGCCAAATATCTTAATTCATGCAGAACTAATTATTCTTTATTCAAGGTTATTACATTAAGACAGCCTACCATCTTTAAAGACATGAATCTTGGTCTTTCTTTTATCCATTTTAATTTTTTTTTATCCTTTGAGCTATCATTTCCTCCATCTATTCCTCTGAAGCATCTAAGCAGCATCTTCTAACAACTGTGGTGTATGTTATTCTCCTCTACTATGAATCAAATATATATCACCATCATCCTGGCTCACGTGCATCTCACATGATGCCTCATGCTTAGGTAAATTAAAAAACCCACAGCTCTGAGAAACTTCCACATCTACTCAAAGCCAACCATTCTTACAATCATTTACTAACACAAAAACACTACTTCCATTGCACAGCTTTTGACAGCAAATTATTGGTAATCATTAAAGTTGAAATAAAAATCCCTGGTCATTAATGGTCCTTCATTACAGAAATCATACTTTTCACCATCATTACGATGTAAACCTAGCCATAAACACATGATTTCACTGGAAAAAAATAACTGAAATATTCTCTATACCTAACAATTGTGCAACCACATACTGCGATGAGGAATTCTGTGCAGGTGAAGAAAAAACATAAATCCTAAACTCATGAAAGCAAAATGAAGATACATAAGATGCAGATTCACCTTGATAACTGTATATAATCAGAAGTGTAAATGGATCCATTTAACAATAAAAAGTCAGTAAATTCACCCTTTCAAAAGAACCATATCATCTTACGACAATAAAAAAGGTGAGCTTTGAAGAATAAACACCTTTTCTCTATGTGGCATTGCCCTGCAAGATCTCTATATCTGGAGAAGTATCAGTAAATTCCAGAAATCCAGGACTTTCAATGAAGATCAGGGTTCTACAAAACACTGGTGGCGGTCCAACAAAAACAAAAGAATCAACTGAGCTGCATAGCAAAGTTACAGAAAACTCTTTTACAATGTTTTCTTTCATTATATGTAAATAAATAAAATCTAGTTCTTCACTATTTAGAATAAGTATTGCTGTTTGGAGAACCATCTGCTGAGATCTCTTTGGCTACGTAATTGAATTTTCTTTGACTTGCTGCAAATCTTTTATTTATTTATAATTTCATATCTACCAACTCATTTGAAAACTGGCAATCTGGGTGGCATATACAACATTCTTTTAGTCAATTTTGACCAATTTTGGAGTTTTCTACTTCCATGGCAACTTTCGAACATATGGTCCGCAGTTTGTTCCTGATGTGAAAGAAGGTCTAGTGAATACTCTACACAGGCCTGGAACCTTCACCTTGTGAAAGACATTCAGTGTTTACTACAGATTTAGACTTCTAATTTCGGTATAACTATGGAGGTAGAGATAAAAAGGTGACCTAATTCAGAGTTCCAAAATCATGAATGAATTAGATAAAGTAGCTCTAAATACATCTTAACGTAACTTTAATAAGCCAGGAATTCCATATACGTCTTAATGTACCTTAAACAGGATATGGGTCACACATACACCTTAGTGTGTCATACTACATATCAATATGCATGAGTAACATTAAGCACATCCTCAGCGTTCTTGTAAATACTTTCCACTAAGTGTAAGGAGTCCTTTAATATAAGCTTCTCACAAATTAGTAGATTCTGTTATGCCCCTAAACTACGTCTGTTCCACTTGCCTTCTACTTGACGTTGATTAATTCAAGTACAGTAGCACAAGGAAATAAAATAATCATCAGAGTCAGTATATACTGGTACGACTCTAGTACACATTATTGTCCCTGAAATTTCATCCAATCTCCAATCCATCCTAAACATAGGGCCAACTGGAAATTGTAGATTAACGGGATGATTTATCATATCAAAGAAAAATCATAATTCATAACACTCTCACCATCTTTGAGGTTTCCTCGAGGCCTCACGGGATGAAACACCAGAGGTCTAAATTCATATATCCCTTTACTCGGTGACATTTGTAGGGAAGGTTCATCAAGGACCTCACTCCCACCTCAAGAGTGCAATGTTGATGCCAGGGTGACGGCAGGAGCCAGCGTTCACTCCCCTGCCTCCCCCTAAACCTGGCGCACAGGGTCGGTTGCTGGCACATGGGAAGATAAACTTAGTCCATCTCATTCGGTAGTTAGGACCATACATATAATGACATGATTCAAGGTCTTAGATGATATCAACTATCTTAAAAATATGTCCAATATTTTCTAATTCTAAATTGAAACATTAGTTTATGGTCTTAATAACCCTGGTTTTTAGAGTACTGAAGCTCAGATAACCATCCAAATAAAATCACTGGAAAACCACAGCTGTGTGTTATTTTATCAGCCTGATGATATTTGGAAAATGAGCTGATAATGGTGGATGAAAAAAGAGTACCAAATTGTGTGTGTGTGTGTGTGTGTGTGTGTGTGTGTAAAAGATTTGTCTCTAATGCGTTTTAGACATTCTAAGCAGTATCAGAGAGAGATGGATAATCAAATAGTGAGAGGGGGATAAAGTTTGCAATTTCCAGTTATGATACCATTAATGAAGAAACATAACTTTGAAGCAAGGTGTTGAAATTAAGACTAATGTGTTTTTATTATCTGATAATACATTTTTAGTTTAGCTTTTAAAAAATAATTCAGCGCTCTCCTGCTATTCCATACTAAAAAAGAATGTATGTACACGTATGTATTGGTATCTTTAAAACATTACACATGTACTAATTACTATTTTGAGAATGTCTCTGGAACCTAAGCCCGGGAACCTTTAAAAGGAGAGCTCATGCTAGATTCGCGATTTTGGAAGGATAGTTAGCATAGAATACACTTCTAACACTTAACTATAATTTTTATCGATAATTCACTATGAACTAATGGAATTTGGTAATGAAGAGGTATGTAAGAAATAAATTTATGAGGTCTTTAAATGTAAATGGTTTTCAGCTGATTATTATTTTGTAAACAAACGATTTTTTCCAAGACAAAGATGACTATAGGGATATCAAATCAGTCAACATATGAAATACCATGCAGAATATTCTCAAATTTTCACATGAGGATTATCATATGATTATTGATAAATGTGTGTAATACATATCTTTTTCTAGGTCATAACCATACTGTATTTAACAATCATAAGACTGTTGTGTCGGGCGCAGGCTGCTCTTCACTTGCATGGTGGAGGCACCAGATTCAACTGCCACTTACTGTTGCTGTTCGTTACAAGTGAAACAATATCACCAAATCTCTATATGTTTCCACCTATGATAGATTAAAGGAAGTGCATTTATCCTAGAGCTATTCATGGTGCTTGGAAAGCACAGAAAAGTGTGTTGCAAATAAGTGAGTAATGTTTTATAGAATATAGACGTTCAGTGCTTTGTTGATCCTTTTTTTACAAATTTTATTGTGACATATATGAATATTTACTACCATACAATGTTTAGTGAAGGTACAAGATTAGATGTACAATATTTCAAGGTTTATATTAAACAATGTTTGGAATGTATGGAATTTGAGCAGAATGATGGGAAGTAAAGCATGTGTGGGTCACGTGTGTGTTGGGCAGATTATATTTATTATTTCAAAGTCTACTTATAATGTTTTGGTAATTATTTCCTCTTGTGCTATATTATTACTTGCTTTATTTTTCAGAGATGTTGCATAATTGGAAATTGGACGACAAATAGATGAAATTTAAAGATGTAGAGTGTATTCATTTTTTTGCAAATCCTTTAATGGGTGCAATGTTCACTGCCAGTAACCCCCTCCAGTCCTTTTCTAGGCCATTACTCAGTCTAGCATGGATATCTTGTTTTTTTTTGTATGACCTGTGTACCTATACTGTGTTTTAACCTCATATTTATGTACGTAGTCTGTAAGGCAGAGTAGTAGCAATGCTGTGATTGGAAAGCTTTTCATTATTGTTCCCTATCATGACAAAAACATTTCCAATCCCAAGTAGTGCGTCAGTTGTCCCTGTTTCTCATTGGAAGTTCCTTCAATACATTAATTACGTCACCTCTGTTGGATAGCAGACATTTAGGTATCTTTTTGCTCGTTGGCATCATCTGCCATCCCTTTGTTGTCCTCTATTAGGAGTCACACTTTTATCCTCATGGAAAGTCCCATAGGCCTTTCTGTGGTTTCATCTGACCACTTCTTGTACCCTAGGTCATCCTAATAATAGCACATTACCCCCTTTATACCACATTACTTCTGTTTACTCTATCTTGTGCATGCCTCACACCCTTCTGCATGTGTAGGCCCTGATCCTCAAAGCATCTTTATGTACTGTAGGTTTCTTTCAATAGATTGAAATAAATACTTCTTGTAAAACAGGCTTTTGCCTAGTAGAATGATTTGTTATTATTGTTTTTTCAGTAAACTGAGCTTTGAGAATCCATGTACAGTAATTCATTAGATGGTACTTGTTGGTCAGTAAATAGAGAAAAAACTGTGAATAGTTTAAGTAGATGATTAAATTGAAAAATCACTATGTTAAAGATCACTTTTCTCCTTAAGTACCGTAGTGAGATACAAAAAAGACAATTGTGTAATACTTTGTTGAGAAGTGAGAATTTTCATGTTTCTTATTTTACATTTGCACTGTAATACCTTTATGAATGTAAACTTAAACATGGGCTTGTCATATGCAACAAGTAATTCACATTTCTTTTATATTGTTATTTTCATTCCTTTACAAGTTCCTGCGAAATAAAAAGATTTTCGGTTCATGTGTGCTTTATTTCACGAAGATTTATATTTTGGAATTTGGTGAGTCCTGCACAGGTAAATCCTTCAGTGTTAATGAGAACATCATTTATTATTTATATTGCCATAAAATGTTTATATACCAAGCTCTAATTTACTTATTTACAGGTGATGGTATGTCTTTAAGATGAGTGCTCATAACCGCATTCCAGTGGACGCTGACCAGTCAATAATTACCGGATTTGGTTACAACCCAACTGTAACTGTTGATGATGATGGATTTTTGGACAATTCTGGCCCACAGGCTACTTCCACTGTTGGGAACAAAATGTCTAGGTTAGTCTTCTTGAAATCCAGATTATGTTCATCTTGATCATCTGTGAAATTAATTTCACTTTCATCATCTCTGCTCATTGTGACAGTCTTCTAAGTGTTGTCATATATACTGTACTGTTTGTATTCTTGCAGTATTTTACCTTACTTTTTTTTTTTTTTTTGCATAAATAAAGGGAAGACCTGACAAAGCGGTATCTACATACCCTGGAAGAGGCATCTGAGGGCAGTACAGGGGGTTTTGAACAAGTGAAAAGTACTGGTAGCACAAGTCAAACAACGTTTTTAAAGGTAAGTTGTTTTTCATATAAGAAATGTGTTTGGTTAAAGAAACCTCATTTGGACAGCATAAGCCCAGAAGTGCACATCAACAGTCATTTTATTTCAAAAGAAATATTTTGAAATTATTCTAATACTCAGTGAATGTATGCTAATGAGGCCACTCCATTTATGCTTGATACTACCTTATTAAGGTGGAAGAGTCAGTTGGGTATAATACAGAAAGAAAAAGTCTGTGAGGCCTTGGTGTGGATATGGAACTGTGGTTTTGTTACATTACATGTGACACTTCGGGTGTGAATGTGAAAGGATATCACCTTTCCTTGTCTGTTTCTTGGCACTACCTCACTGCTGCAAGGGTTGGCAGTCAGATATGGGGAGCAGGAAAGAATGTAAATGTTAATTTTTCTTTTCCTTTGTGCATTTATGCTGTTGCCTGTGAGGCAGGGTGGATGACGGGAGTGGATGACAGCTAACAAATATGAATATATGCATTTATACATATATATATGTTATCCCTGGGGATAGAGGAGAAAGAATATGTCCTATTTATTCCCTGCGTGTCATAAAAGGTAACCAAAAGGGAAGGGAGCGGGGGCTACAAACCTCCCTTCCAGTTTTTACTTTTCCAAAAGAAAGAGTGGCAGATATAGGGTGTTTTGGTCGAGGTGGTGTGCAAAGTGAGAGGGTTAGGGAAAATGATTTGGTAAACAGAGAAGAGGTAGTAAAAGCTTTGCGGAAGATGAAAGCCGGCAAGGCAGCAGGTTTGGATGGTATTGCAGTGGAATTTATTAAGAAAGGGGGTGACTGTATTGTTGACTGGTTGGTAAGGTTATTTAATGTATGTATGACTCATGGTGAGGTGCCTGAGGATTGGCGGAATGCGTGCATAGTGCCATTGTACAAAGGCAAAGGGGATAAGAGTGAGTGCTCAAATTACAGAGGTATAAGTTTGTTGAGTATTCCTGGTAAATTATATGGTAGGGTATTGATTGAGAGGGTGAAGGCATGTACAGAGCATCAGATTGGGGAAGAGCAGTGCGGTTTCAGAAGTGGTAGAGGATGTGTGGATCAGGTGTTTGCTTTGAAGAATGTATGTGAGAAATACTTAGAAAAGCAAATGGATTTGTATGTAGCATTTATGGATCTGGAGAAGGCATATGATAGAGTTGATAGAGATGCTCTGTGGAAGGTATTAAGAATATATGGTGTGGGAGGCAAGTTGTTAGAAGCAGTGAAAAGTTTTTATCGAGGATGTAAGGCATGTGTACGTGTAGGAAGAGAGGAAAGTGATTGGTTCTCAGTGAATGTAGGTTTGCGGCAGGGGTGTGTGATGTCTCCATGGTTGTTTAATTTGTTTATGGATGGGGTTGTAAGGGAGGTAAATGCAAGAGTCCTGGAAAGAGGGGCAAGTATGAAGTCTGTTGGGGATGAGAGAGCTTGGGAAGTGAGTCAGTTGTTGTTCGCTGATGATACAGCGCTGGTGGCTGATTCATGTGAGAAACTGCAGAAGCTGGTGACTGAGTTTGGTAAAGTGTGTGGAAGAAGAAAGTTGAGAGTAAATGTGAATAAGAGCAAGGTTATTAGGTACAGTAGGGGTGAGGGTCAAGTCAATTGGGAGGTGAGTTTGAATGGAGAAAAACTGGAGGAAGTGAAGTGTTTTAGATATCTGGGAGTGGATCTGTCAGCGGATGGAACCATGGAAGCGGAAGTGGATCATAGGGTGGGGGAGGGGGCGAAAATTTTGGGAGCCTTGAAAAATGTGTGGAAGTCGAGAACACTATCTCGGAAAGCAAAAATGGGTATGTTTGAGGGAATAGTGGTTCCAACAATGTTGTATGGTTGCGAGGCGTGGGCTATGGATAGAGATGTGCGCAGGAGGATGGATGTGCTGGAAATGAGATGTTTGAGGACAATGTGTGGTGTGAGGTGGTTTGATCGAGTAAGTAACGTAAGGGTGAGAGAGATGTGTGGAAATAAAAAGAGCGTGGTTGAGAGAGCAGAAGAGGGTGTTTTGAAATGGTTTGGGCACATGGAGAGAATGAGTGAGGAGAGATTGACCAAGAGGATATATGTGTCGGAGGTGGAGGGAACGAGGAGAAGAGGGAGACCAAATTGGAGGTGGAAAGATGGAGTGAAAAAGATTTTGTGTGATCGGGGCCTGAACATGCAGGAGGGTGAAAGGAGGGCAAGAAATAGAGTGAAGTGGAGTCATGTGGTATACAGGGGTTGACGTGCTGTCAGTGGATTGAAGCAAGGCATGTGAAGCGTCTGGGGTAAACCATGGAAAGCTGTGTAGGTATGTATATTTGCGTGTGTGGACGTGTGTATGTACATGTGTATGGGGGGGGGGGGGTTGGGCCATTTCTTTCGTCTGTTTCCTTGCGCTACCTCGCAAACGCGGGAGACAGCGACAAAGTATAAAAAAAAAAAAAAAAAAAAAAAAAAAAGAAAGAACTGAGTAGGGGTCCATGTGAGGATTTTCCCTCTTAGGCTCAGTCCTTTGTTCTTAACACTATCTTACTAATCCAGGAAATGGCTAATATGTATGAAAAATTATATAGTATTATTATTTCATTTATTTATTTCATTATACTTAGTTGCTGTCTCCTGTGTTAGCGAGGTCGCGTAAGGAAACAGACAAAAGAATGGCCCAACTCACCTGCATACACGTGTGAATATATATATATATATATATATATATATACATATATATATATATATATATTTTTTTTTTTTTTTTTTTTTTTTTTTTTTTTTTTCTTTATACTTTGTCGCTGTCTCCCGCGTTTGCGAGGTAGCGCGAGGAAACAGACGAAAGAAATGGCCCAACCCCCATACACACGTACATACACACGTCCACACACGCAAATATACATACCTACACAGCTTTCCATGGTTTACCCCAGACGCTTCACATGCCTTGATTCAATCCACTGACAGCACGTCAACCCCTGTATACCACATCGCTCCAATTCACTCTATTCCTTGCCCTCCTTTCACCCTCCTGCATGTTCAGGCCCCGATCACACAAAATCTTTTTCACTCCATCTTTCCACCTCCAATTTGGTCTCCCTCTTCTCCTCGTTCCCTCCACCTCCGACACATATATCCTCTTGGTCAATCTTTCCTCACTCATTCTCTCCATGTGCCCAAACCATTTCAAAACACCCTCTTCTGCTCTCTCAACCACGCTCTTTTTATTTCCACACATCTCTCTTACCCTTACGTTACTTACTCGATCAAACCACCTCACACCACACATTGTCCTCAAACATCTCATTTCCAGCACATCCATCCTCCTACGCACAACTCTATCCATAGCCCACGCCTCGCAACCATACAACATTGTTGGAACCACTATTCCTTCAAACATACCCATTTTTGCTTTCCGAGATAATGTTCTCGACTTCCACACATTTTTCAAGGCTCCCAAAATTTTCGCCCCCTCCCCCACCCTATGATCCACTTCCGCTTCCATGGTTCCATCCGCTGACAGATCCACTCCCAGATATCTAAAACACTTCACTTCCTCCAGTGTAGGAAGAGAGGAAAGTGATTGGTTCTCAGTGAATGTAGGTTTGCGGCAGGGGTGTGTGATGTCTCCATGGTTGTTTAATTTGTTTATGGATGGGGTTGTTAGGGAGGTAAATGCAAGAGTCCTGGAAAGAGGGGCAAGTATGAAGTCTGTTGGGGTTGAGAGAGCTTGGGAAGTGAGTCAGTTGTTGTTCGCTGATGATACAGCGCTGGTGGCTGATTCATGTGAGAAACTGCAGAAGCTGGTGACTGAGTTTGGTAAAGTGTGTGGAAGAAGAAAGTTAAGAGTAAATGTGAATAAGAGCAAGGTTATTAGGTACAGTAGGGTTGAGGGTCAAGTCAATTGGGAGGTGAGTTTGAATGGAGAAAATATATATATATATATATATATATATATATATATATATATATATATATATATATATATATAAACGCCCACAGACGCATATATACATACCTATACATTTCAACGTATACATGCATATACATACATAGACATACACATATACATTATCATTATTCAGCTTACATTAGGTATCTATCCATCAATCCCAAAAGGACAGATGAGTAGCTAGATTGACTAAAAGCTAACTGTCATCAAGTGGTCTTGATCAGTTGGTATCCTGACAAGAGTATCATTCACCAGTTACTTAAGGAGGCCACTTTGTTTTGATAGTTCGCTTCCATGCACTGGTTGTCTGTTGTGTGCCAGAACCATAAGTTAGAAATATACCTCACCAGTATTAAGAGAAGTTTATTGAATTAAAACACATTTTTATTTTAGAGTGCCGATGGAAGATTGGCAGTCCCTGCAAGACAAACTTCAAGCTTGCCTCAGGGAAAGTCATTGAATAGAGATTCTTCCTATCATGAGGGCATAATGGCTGTTCCTCTGATTGATGTAGAGGGAATGAGTGGTGAGTTAGTAGTGATACATGATAATGCATATTGGATGAATATATTTGGATAATTTTGTGCACGTATTATCCAAATTGTGTTTTTTTCTCATTCTGATTATAAATCTTTGATCATCATTATTCAGTTTAATTCTCATAACTGATGCCACAGAAAGGAGAAAGAAATGGTAGCTGAACCATCAGCTCCCTTTCTGCCTTGAAGTAATCTTATGGTTGGACAGGTATTCACATGTATAATAAAAAGAAAAGAGTAAATGCTTAACATTGCCTTATTTTCTGAATGATACGTGTTGTTTTGTCAGGTTTGTCTTCAAGTAGGTTTTTATTGGATTATACTACCATGTCCACTGGAGAAGTATCAAGAACTGAAAAAAGGCAGCTGAATACTTGCAGTGTTGGTGAATCAGGTGATTTATTTTCTTTTTTTTAGGACATTCTGTATATTGGTAACTATGTAATTATTGAATTTAATTCTGGTTGCCATGCCAGTTCATCATTAGTAGTTGCTGAATCTATAAAGAAGGAGCAGAGGAGGGATGTTTCTGTTCATGCAATTTTGAAGTAAAATGACTGTATCATAACTGCTGATTTTAAAGGTCAACTGTTAAGCTGTATCAGACATTGCTAACATAAGGGTATCCCATGATTGAATAGTAGCATGAGGAAATTCAAGCAAATTTAAGCATTCCAAGACAGAATCAAATATGTTAATTTCTGAAGTGATTGCGACATGTTGATCCAGGGTATGTACTATCTATCTTGCTTTTTGGTCAATAGTCTTTTGTTCTTTAAACTTACATTGTTTAAAACATCATCATATGTGCTGTTCATGATGCTATTTAGTGAATATGGTTTAGGAGTCTCTGAGGTGCTGTATCTTGGCTAAGGAATCATCAGTTCTTCAAGTAATCACGTACTGTATCTTGGTTTCTTAATTAGTTGCAACCTGTTGATTTTCATTACTATTTCACAGAGATATAGAAAATACGGTACAAGTAGAATTCCAGTCAGAATTCCATGGATCCAAACTGTTCCTGTTTCAGATTTTGTGAACAATAGATAATGGTCACTCTGTTGGAATGTATTAGTTCTCAAATGTTATTTGTATGAGAAATATGAAATATGAACTTAGTAAGACTTTCATAAAGCATTTTTTGTTCTGTCTTATACCTAGTTGCTTGTAGTGGCTTAATATGCTAACATCAGGAACAAGCAGACAGTGGCCTCGCATGCACACATTCACTTTCCAGCTGTTATGTATAACATACTGAAATCAGAGCCTTCTTTTTGTAGCTAAGCCCCAGGGATAATTGATTTAATGTACTTACTCAAAAATTTTATGTCATAACTTCTAACAAGTGTAATATAAGCCGAGAATTTGGCATTTACACAGAATGTTAAGTGCTGTATGTCGATGCTTGTTGGATGCTATTATGAGAGTAAAACCCATAGAAATGACATGAAAAGCATGGAACTTTAACTCTCGAATTCACACTAGAAGAATCATGTCTTTCTTTGATGTGAAAAATGCTTAGACATTTAGATTTTGAATGTATCAGGCTATGGATGGTCAGACTGGAGATTAACATGTAGCATATTTATAATTAAATATCAAATATATTCTCTAGTATCCCTCCTTCTGCCTCTTTACTTATTGTTCTATGTTTGTCTTTATAACATATTTATGGTACTTAAACTGCTTGAGATTACACCACAAGCGTAAAGTCGCCTTTGACAAGGCTGTATTCCTGCCTGTTGACAAAATTGAGTTCAGTCTTTTCACTTTTCACTTTAGATTAGTCAATCTTTCCCTTTTCCTAAGTGTAGTGCAAGCTGCAGGGGTCCCTGGAAAAAAGAGGACCACCAGGACCCTTTTAGGAAGGGGTTCTAGGGTAATCATAGATAAATTTATATGTTTACAGAATTATGTTTTAAGTCTTTCCATGATATTTTCTTAGAGACACATTTCATAGCTTGAATAATTAAGTCTTTAACATTGGATTTTTATTCTCATCAGTCATATTATTAACATGTTAGATATTTATGTTTGGATGATATTGTGTGCTAATTACCTCAGCATTTCCAGAGGAAAGACTGAACAGAAAGAGTGCCTCACCAGATATTATTCAAGCACACACTGAGGCAGATTTCCCAGATTATGAGGATTCAGATCTCAGCCAAGGAGAAGTTGAGGATTTGCCTCCTGTTGGTAAGAGTAGTTTTATTCATCGTTTCTAGCAGGTTTTTTCTATAAGGTATATTGTCTGACTGAAACTATCATTATTCACTCATAACTTGCATGATGTATCCCACTTAACAAAAGGTTTTTGAGAGCAGAATGACCCAGAAAAGAGAATATCTTTGATTGGTCAAACACATTTTCTCATCATGCCCAACCTCTTTTGCTTGTCTTGGGTATGCTTTTCCCGGATGAAATCTTTCTCATGTCAATATTTCCTTCATGCATTTTGATTTGTCCAGCATTCTTAGCTTCATACCTTCCTCAGTCTCCTTCATTTATAATATTGCCTGCTTTCTGAATACCTCTATTTTTGTTGTTTTTTTAAAAGAAATTCATGTTAGCTGCTTCCACTGTGATTTGGCTCATTGATCCAGATGCTTTTTTTTTATGATCACACACCAAAGCGGATGCACTGCTACTTCCCATGTCATAGCTGGTCTTCCTTTCACACCAACTCCTTTTATTTTGGTACCATACACTCTTCTTGTAACCTCCCAGTCTTATGCTCTTTCCACATGCCCAAACCACCTTAAAGTATTACATTTCACTCACTCTACCACTCTTAATTCATTTCCTACCATAACTCATTTTCATACACCACTTCATTCCATCTAGTCATATCACATGTGCCTCTCAAATAGCTCATTTCCAGAGCCTGAATTCTTGACCTCTGTGACTCATTCCATGTCTGTGTTTTGGCTGCAAAGGTCAGGGTTGGGATTACTTGTCCCACCTCAGGTATATGGATGTGAAACCCTAGTATATATAGGTCGGAATGGGTTAAAAAAGAAAGGAGTTGACATGATAATTCGTATGATATTGTTGGAATTATGAGGACAAGTAGAATGAAAAGTAAAGATGTGAGGTGTGAAGATATCATTAGAAAGCACATGAATCAAAGGTTTTTGTGACATTATGACCATAAAGAAGATGGGGCTCTTAATTCATCTGCACAGGTGATGACAAAAACAAGAGTTGTTTTTGAAATGTCTCATCATGGTAAACACACAAATGGTAATATGTTATGAAATTTTAGCTTAAAACCTTTAGTGTCATTTGATATTTTTTTCAGAAGGATTTTATAATGATACTGCAGTAGGTGATTTGGAAGGTAGGATGCAGGGTCTGCCATCTTCCCTTCTTGAACCTCAGCAGTCACTGTTTGAAATGGATATCGTTAAAGAACAAGATAGAACTTCAAAATTGGTACCCAGTTATTTGGAAAATAAAGTTGGAACCTACCATGCAGATAGATACAATATTGGTGATGTCCTCAGTAACACAAAGGTAACAAAGAAACATTTCTGTAATTGCTTTTCCTTTGATAAATCTTTATGCATAAGTAATGATCCTATGATGATAAGACAAATGATCTCTCAGTAGTTTAGACATTGTAAAAAGTGAAGAGAATAAGATATGAGATTGAACTTAGTATAGAAAACTAGAGTTGTCATGGAAAGGGAATTGACTTTATTTCAAAATAGTTTAATAAGTTTTTATCTCATTTTGTAGCTGCAAACGTTTTTACCCCTGAAATGATATAGTGACAATGAACACAGAAATACAAGAATTCTTTAATCAGTGTTTGTTACTCCTTTTTTTTGCATCTTTCGTCTGTCATTTGCAAATCATGTGTTGAAATTCCATTTCCTTTTAACATTGTAACTCTTTGTTGGGGTTATGTAATTACAAAGAGTTTTCTCATTGTAAGTCATTACCTCTTAAATATCTACATCTCTGATGCCCATCCCTTTAGGAACTCCTATCAAGGGGATGGCCTCAGCAAAATAGTCTTCAGTTATACCTTCCTTACATGCCTCCCACTAATACACCATTCTATGCATTCATCCCCCATTTTCTTCTCTCTAGTACTTTCACTCTATTTCCCCAACACAGCAATAAATATATATGTTATGCCGCAATATGATGTACTTTTGTTGTATTTCAAATTGAGCAATTACCAAGTCCAGTATGATTCTAAATATATGCTCAGATTTCTGCAGAGGCCTTTTACTGCTTTCATGTCATGTTCCTTTATCCACATCAACTATATCGTACCATTTATTTTAAGGGAAGTTAATAGCAAATGCACACGTACAGCATCAAAAATCTGAAATGCTTTGGACATGGACATTGACGTATGTATTTTTCCAGATTTCTGAGTGTACTTGAAAAAAATGCATTCAAAAAGTCTAACTTGCTTTTTATTATGTTTCTTGTCTCTCATCATTATGATAGTATACTTCTGTTGGGCTATTTTTCTCATACTAGGTATATTCAGTGTCCTAGTATTGTAAACTGTGATAGTATATTTTAGTTGTGCTGTTTTTCCTATGCTAGGTATATTCACAGTGTCCTAGTACCTGTAAGTGGAATAGGAATAATATGAATTATGACAAGATTTTTTTTTTTTTTTTTTTTTGCCCGGTCTCCCGCGTTTGCGAGGTAGTGCAAGGAAACAGACGAAAGAAATGGCCCATCCCACCCCCATACACATGTATATACATACACGTCCACACACGCTAATATACATACCTACACAGCTTTCCATGGTTTACCCCAGATGCTTCACATGCCCTAGTTCAATCCACTGACAGCACGTCAACCCCGGTATACTACATCGATCCAATTCACTCTATTCCTTGCCCTCCTTTCACCCTCCTGCATGTTCAGGCCCCGATCACACAAAATCTTTTTCACTCCATCTTTCCACCTTCAATTTGGTCTCCCACTTCTCCTCGTTCCCTCCACCTCCGACACACATATCCTCTTGGTCAATCTTTCCTCACTCATTCTCTCCATGTGCCCAAACCATTTCAAAACACCCTCTTCTGCTCTCTCAACCACGCTCTTTTTATTTCCACACATCTCTCTTACCCTTACGTTACTTACTTGATCAAACCACCTCACACCACACATTGTCCTCAAACATCTCATTTCCAGCACATCCACCCTCCTGCGCACAACTCTAAGATGTATGGAATTATTTAGAGAAAATCATGACAAAATCTTAATGATTTCTGGAGTGTCAAGATTTATGATATGCATATTTGATGTGCTGTATAACTTTTGGAAAGTATATTGTTTGTTCAAGCAACATATATTTCAAAAGTTATACAGCACACCAAAAAGTGAAGCATTCTGCTTGTTGGCAGATGAAAAAAAATAATTTCTAAGTCAGATTTAAGTTCTCATTGAAGATAGGCTCTGAACGAGAAAAAAGCAATATAAACGAGGTTGTGAGAGAGATTTGATGAGAGAAACATTTAGAAATCAGTGCATTTTGTATGTAAGAAGTAGATACAGAGTCTAGCCTTTTAGCATAGTTTTGTTGTGGCAAAGTATCCCAGCTGTTCTGTCACAGATGTAAGATTTCTATAGTCCTAACTTTAATCCAAGCAGGTCATATTGATAGTAATATCCTCGTATAAAGAAACAGAAATGTGCAAAAACAGTGAAAGGGGTGAACAGAAATGGAATGAGTGAAGTAAGGAGAAACTGTCTGGATGATAAATGATATTTCAAGTTTCAAAAATACAGGACATCATGAAAGTAGACTGCATTGTGGATGCATGTAGATGTGGGGAAAAGGAAATGTATCGGAAGAGGTATGTGTGTATAAAAGTACTCATATTTTTGATCACTTCACCAACAGGTTCACTTTGATGCTGGTCAGATTTCAGCTCGGTCAACAACTTTTGGTGGTGGTGAGGAAGAATCAAAACTTCTCTCCACATCCTGCAATTCACTGGGATCCCTTGGTGAAGCTGGGAAAGAGGGCCAAGATGATGGCATCTGTGAGCACTCACGGTTAGTAAGAGTACGAAACAAGGATAAAGAAGGAGTACCTACGTACCCATGAGTAACTTTGATGAGATTTTGCCAGAAGGCAGTACTAGTATGTTGCACTAACTACACATGTTGCTTGCCGAATAATACTGTTTCTCTGCTTCCATACAGTTTACATATTATCAAAACTGGTTTCATCTGGAATTGTTCTCAACCTTATGTCGTTTCATTTTATGTCTTTCTATGGCTGCTTCCACCAACTCTCTTATTTCTCTTGAATAGTCTTTTTGTCATATTTGCAGGGCCCTCATACATTTTTGTTTGATATGTCTTTGGTATATCCAAGGTATTTTGTAGACTTGATTACTGTGTGTTTTTATAGATGTGTGTGTAAGCTTTTTACTGATATTTATGTTTATTTTCAGAGGAGTTGATTCATATGATGACTGGTTTGAGGCAGAGCAAGGTGAATTGTTCAGTATGTTGGATGGGGAAACATTTCATGAACCAAATCTGGAGTTTTTTGAGGAGGAAGAAAAGGAGAACTCTAAGGCATACAAATTTATGGGAATGGAAACTGTTGCTGACAATCAACTTGATATTTCTTGCTTTTCTGGAATTCATGGAGTTACAGAGATTACAGTAAGGTATGAGCGTAGGGTTTTGCATTTCGTATTTATGTCTAGGATAATATTATTCTTTTCTGGAAGAAAATGTCAAGAACAGCTGAGTAGTATAGTTTTAATGAGAGAAAGTAAGACCAGCTGTCTTTAAATGCAGGGTGTTAGTGGTTCCTGACAGCACTTTAACACCTAAGCTAGGACAGCATTCAGTTTTTTCTTTTATTACAAAGTAGTGCATCTCAAATAGAATGTCCAGATCCAGTGCACAATATATGCAATGTCTTCCATTGAAGCAACCTTTTGAAACCATACTATCCTTCCATCATACTTTTATACTTGCAGTAAACATACTCCTGCAAATGTAAGCATTTTGTATTTCTTTCAGTATTCTGGCTATGTGCTTGTCAATGTTACCTCATAACTGCATCACTGATTTTGTAAATTATTTCCTTTGTTTTCATTTCATGAGACATTGTGTTTTTACAGACTCATGTTTCATTACAACATAGTTTGTGACAGGTTAGCTTATAACAAAACTGTATCATACGTAAGTACTCTCATTTTGTCTTCAGAACTCAATTTAAACCTCCAGGAATTTTTGTGCTTAACTTTATGTGACAGATATTCCATTTGAAAATTATGATTGATAGTACTGCATCTTGTAACATTATCATCTTTACATTGCACCATACAACAAAAAAGAAAGAATGCCAACAAGTAGCTTTAGCTTACCTGTCAAAACCACACTTTTTGTTAGATTTTGCCTCTTTAATATTAAAAGATGATTTGGCTTATGTGAAAACTAGATATTAATGGGGAAATTTTCTTTAGGTTTGTAGTGTGAAGAGATCCGAAGTTAGGTTCTAAATGTATGTTTATCTGAAGTCATATAACAAGTCTCTTAAATTTATAGAGCTAAATATCCTTCAGCTAGGGATATTCAGTATTGTACATCTTATTTAGCTGATGCACTTCATTAATGCTGTGTAGTCACTGAAAAATACCTTTTTTCATTCCATACAAGTTGTATGATAGTAACTCCTATGTTTCCCTTGCGAAATATTTCTGTATTCTGTATTCATTCCTAATTGCCTCGAGTAAATCTTCCAGACACATCTGATTTTGTTTTGTAATAATGTTTGTTTCTCCTTCATAGGCCATCATGGATAAGAAGTCCTGACAAAAAGTTTGTTGGTCCTGGGAATAAGATGCTAATTGATGATTATCTGAAATCCCGCAGTGAAGCTTTAGGATCACTGGGTACCGATGGGGATGAAAATAGGGTAAGATATGTTATTCACTTTGGAGTGAATGCCTTTCTGTTTGTACTCACATTCTTTATTTTCATATGTTTTTGGGCTTGCATATATATGTGCTTGTGTGTTTCTGGTAGTGGTTACTCAATTTGTTTGTCTGCACACCTCAACATTGCATTGTGTGCAAGAGGGCCGACGAATAATCTTATGACCAATTCCGGCTCACTATCCCTCACAGCCAGAGCACTAAAGTTATTTTTGGTTATCTAGTATCAGGCAGCGACGAGAGGAGCAGGGTTACAAGCAGATGGGCCATTCTTCGTCTGTTTCCTGGCGCTACCTCACTGATGTAGGAAACAGTGATTAAGTATAATAAATAATAAGTAATGTATATGTGCGTGTAGAAGCGTTTATATTTGTATATGTGTGTATATGAGTGGATGGGCTATCCTTCGTCTGTGTCCTGGCGCTACCTCACTGATGCTCGAAACAGCAGTCATGTATAATAATAAGAATATTTAAAAAGTAATGATCAATTACAACAAGCAGAAATATGTTGAATATCTTGGTTGGTATTGAACTAATATATGTTGATCTACAAAATATTGGAGACTAGATATTGTTTATGCCACAGTGATGTGAGAAGGGTATATAGGTTGAACAAATCACTAGAAAGGTGTATGAATGAAATAATTCAGGATAGAATGGTCAAGTAGAATGTAAAGTATCATGCTGTTCCCACTGAATGATAGTGTGACACAGTAGATCTCACATGTTCTCCATGGTCATGGCACTTTTAGTATTTTCCTTGTTTATTTCTTTCTTACACTGTGTCTGTCCATGCACAAGTTAATTGAATCAAATGATGATATTGTGTAACAGAGACTGATAAATATGCATTTACTTGATATAACATATCACTACATTTTCAGCCTTGTTTTGGAAAAGCTGTTCGCTCTCCCCCAGTTGCAGAGAAGGCATTGCCACTCATAGAAATGCCTATGGAAGAGAGCAGTTTGTTACCGTCATATTCTCAGTCAGGTAAGATAATGTATGGGTTGTATTATTCATCACCACATGTACTGAGATAATCAAAGATGCATTTTGTCTATGAGGATGTGTTCTTTATATATGTCATTGTCCATATCCATGGCATCTTTCTACCTCTCTCTGTTAGCCAGTTATTGGGCATTCCAGAATTAAAGCCTGCATGATACTTAGAAATGAGAATGAGGTAGAGTTTCCTAGCTTGCTAATGGGGGATAGGAAGGATTTTATGTTAATTACATCACTCCAGTTCTTGAGATGAATGATACAAACACATGTCTGTAGGGTAAGAGTTAAAAGGTCACCCAGGCACAGATACCTGTAGGTTTGGTATGACTGCCCAGATATACAAAAAAAAAGTGTCTGCTCCTAGCATCAGAAGAGGCTTTCTTTACAACACACCTTTCAGTTATAGCAGACTTGTTTCATGTTCATTTTTGAGCTTTTATATTGGAATATAAATTTTGGTGCATTACAGTAAAGTGTTGAACTGTTTGACACAAGCTTAACCAGAATTGCTCTTTTAAGATTACTTGATATACAGTTTTAACATTGTTCTCTTTGTTCAATCAGATACAAAAGAGGCACAAGAAGTAGAATCATCAAAATGGAATTTGGAACCTGACACAGACGGTCAAAGTTTCTCTGGAAGTTCTGGATCAGATACATACTGTAATGTAGATCAAAGTAACATCCTAACTGATAAGACACCTGCATCAGAAATTTCAGAAGAAATGGACCAAACTCCCTCCACTTTGGTAAAAACAGATTACTCTAAGGATAATCATGAAATTGTTGGTACGAATTCTTCAAAGGAGTTGAGGGCCTCTTGCTTAAATGAAAATAAGTGTAATGCATCAGGCATTTCAAGTAAACTTTTATACAAGACATCAGAAAAGTTTTGTGAAAAAAGTAAAGACTCTGAATGCACAGAATTATCAAAGATGGAAAAAGCAAAGAACTTAGAAAAAACTCTGAATGATATAGATGGTCCTATAGATGCAGAGAGGATCAGCTCCCTTTTGTCTGAAGCTCTTGAAAGTGATAAACCTCAGTTGCTGATTGAAAAGATTATAAAAATGTCACAGAAGACTGTGTTACATAAAACTTTAGATGTGACTGACCTTGATATGAGTTCGGAAGTCCTGGAGTTAAGGAGGCAGAGAGAAGCATTACAGTCAAAACAAGTAAGAGCTGACCAAAAGGCCAAGACTGCTTCTGTTGACAGGCAAAATGTAACAAAGGAAGTTAATAGAAAAAATGTACCAGCAACCAGTTTTGAAAGTAAACCATTACAGCAATCACAAAGTGGAAGCACTGGAAGACCAGTTACTTGTATACCTTACAGACAGATGGAAAAGCTAAATGTAAGTAGAACAAACTCAGCACCTGGAGATGTAGTACACACATGTCAGTCAAATGTCAAGAGCAACCGCTCTTATACTATGTTTGAGGATCCTAACATTGATGAGTCTATTAGAATGGTGCAGTATAAATCCACAATTTTAGAAGACACACAGAAATTACAGTTGCCCAGTTTTCATGATAGTGATAAGAATGGTTTTGACTCTTCAACCCCATATGTTCCTCGTTCAAAATCAGAGTCAAATGTACCTGCACCGGATGATACATCTCAAGGGGGTTTTGGATCTCAGATACCCATAGAAAATGATAGATTTGTGCCTAACTGGACCTGTCAGAGAACATTACCCAGAATGGGGGTGTTATCTTCTAGCTCAAAGTTGCCAGTGGCAGTTAGGCAAAGTAAAGTCCCTTCACATTCAGGAAGTGTACCACTAATGGTAGCAGCAGGTATGAAAAATACATTGGAGATGAGAGGCACTATGAACAGTCACAATCCTACATATACCCAGGGTTTAACATCTCAGGCAACAAATTCCAGAGTTTTTTCAAGTCATCCTGTAACCTCCTCAATACGATCGACAAGTGTACCAACAGAGTTGCAGTCACTGGGCATGGCTGTTGCTCCTACGCAGTCATTAACCAATCACCCTGTTAATCAAAAACAGACACTGAGGCAGCACCACTCACAAGAAAATATAACACAGGAAGCTGCTGAAGGTACTGGTATGTAATGAGTATTGTTGTAGGTAATAATTATGTGTAATGCACATATATGCCTTACACATGACATCTAGAGACCGAGTATGAAAGAATGTGGCCTTTGTTGTCTTTTCCTAGCGTTACCTCATGTGTGCACGAGGGGACGGGGTGCTTTTTCATGTGTGGTGGGGTGGTGACGGGAATGGATGAAGGCAGCAAGTATGAATATATATATTTATAAATATATATTGGTGGTGGGTGGGTTGGGCCATTCTTTCGTCTGTTTCCTTGCACTACCTCGCTAACGCGGGAGACAGTGACAAAGCAAAATAAATAAATAAAATAAATAAATGAATATTTATCCTGTTTATTATACTTTGTCGCTGTCTCCCATGTTAGTGAGGTAGCGCAAGGAAACATATACATACACAGACTTATACATATGTACATGTGTATATATGTACATGTCTGTGTATGTATATGTATGTATATGTTTAAATGTATAGGTATGTATATGTGTGTGTGTGGGCATTTATGTATATACATGTGTATTTGGGTGGGTTGGGACATTCTTTTGTCTCTTTTCTTGTGCTACCTTGCTAACGCAGGAGACAGCGACAAAGTATAATAAAGGAAATAGTAATAGTAATTATGTACACGAGAGGGTAGATAAAGAGGAGCTCTGAGTGATAGAAGAGTATTTTGGTTATGTTCTGTTGGGATTCAGAGTTGTTTTAATTCATATCTGGTAAAACAGAATCCTTAAGTATGCATGTTATGAATACAGTACAAAGATGACATGTTAGATATGATCATGATATACTTATTTTGGTGTAGAAAAGATATGATTTGCTGTTAATATTATGGAAGAAGTGAAAGAGTTTGTTGAAGTTTTTTGATCACATGTTGGTCATATTCAAGGTCATATTTTATTTAGTTTAAGGAAGGCGATGGGAAACTCTTAGCCCTTGTCATGGTTTGTTTTACCCCATGAGGTCATATCTCATGTTTTACATTGATGTGCTCGAGAATTAAAGCTTTCTGTACCCGTCTGTTCTTACAGTATTAGCGACTTTACTGACAGCAGCAGCTTTTATTTATTAGTCTGCATTTATTGTGTACAAGGAAAATTTGTTTTCCAATGAAAGAGTTGTCAATAGAAATTTTAGTTCCAAAGATCGTAAGCCTCTAGATAATTATAAGTTTTTCAACAATTATGTAGTATATGTATAAAATTATTGGAGCTAGCAGTTTGGTTGTGAGGTTTGGGATTATCATTAGTTGTTATATGCAGTGAAATTCTATCTGTGAGAGTAAATGGGTCACTTGGAAACTGATTCTTCAAATTAACGGGTCAGTTGAATGAATGTGGACCATTTAAATCAGTGCACTTTTATTCTCTTGAATAAGTTTTTATTTGTTCGGAAAGTTAGTTAAGAATGATATTTTTCTAAGGCTTAAAGTGCTTGAGCCACCTAGTGTAATGAAAATGGAGTTTAAGGAAGTGAAAGAATTTTGTGATGACTCATTTTCAGAAAAAAGATAAGATTTCCTTTATGATATTCAGAGAAGAAAAAAATATGAGATTATTTCTTTGTCTCTTTAATTTGAATTTAGAAGTAGACTGTGATATTGGTAAATTTCCCTTCACTTTCTATATTTAGGAAGCTGCCCATATAGATTCTAATCTAATAATATAATTTTACCAGGTAAATGTGAATTATTAAGTCTACCGCAGCGAGTAGTCTTTCCAAATGTATGTGTATTAGGAATGGCTTCAGATGTGACTGTTGTTTTTCACAACCCATGGCCACGTTGGATTCAGATCTCTCTAAGGCTGTTGCAGGTGAGAATGAATGAATGATCATCGTACTTTTAATTGATCTCTTTTCACACTTTCATCTGCTGATAACTTCCTAGCAACATTCAGAAATTTGCTAAATAATTCTGCGTTGTGAGTTCTGTGTAACATTAGTTAAGTAATCACAACTGTTTATGTGTGTGTGTGTGTGTGTGTGTGTGTGTATGTGTGTGTGTGTGTAATAACCTGTTTGTACATTTTGAGGAGGGAATGCTAAACTGCAGTGCTGAGGCCCCTACTTTAGCATTCCTTACAGCCATAAAACTTTTTTAATGCATTATATTGTTTACATTTAAAGTCTCATCACTTAGTTTATTCCAGTCATCCATCCTCAGAACTCCAGTTGCACATTAAACATTATCCAGCTTACCATCAAAATTATCAGAAACAAATTCAAAGAACCACTTAATATTCTCATTATAGTATAACTATATCTAAACAATCACTCCTTTGTTTTTATAGTTCAGACCTTTCTCATTCTATGCACCAGTAAAGGTAATGAAAACTGACATTTTTTATAACTGAAAAACTTAGAACCTACCTTTTGTGGTTAGGTACTCTTTAATACTTGTGGATAATCTGCATTTATTTTCTGCATATGAGCTCATGTGTCACATTTTCATTTACTTGTACTCACTGTGTGTGGAGTAAATACTTGTAAAGTCTATTTTTACAGTGTCTTAACGTTAACATTCTGCAGAATAGACATAATATGCAGAAATGAAGCTCATAGTGTAAACAGTATAATTTTTTATTTACAGGAAACTATCAATAGCAGCTCTACCGCACCCTCAGCCCTTTTGTTTAAGCCATCTTATTTTGTTGAGCCACGAAGTAAGTGTGAAATTCAGCTGAGTGTATGTGGCCAGTTTAAAGGATTATTGGAGGCCATGCTAGAAGTTCGAGTTTCAGACCTTGCCAGGGACTCAGCAACTTCCACATCTTCACAAGTCTCAGTTCAAACAATTACTGTTCATGCTAACATAAGTGAACCAGAGGTTAGTCTGCTTATTAACATTATGCTTTTGTATTTGAAAGCCATTTTTTGGTAATATTTTTTGACATATAATGCATCATATCTGAAAAAAGTAGTTGTGATTCCAGTTGCATTTAGTATAAAGATACTTGGTTCATTGCCCTTTGCAAGTTTTTGTAAGTTCTTTGTGTGACAAGTAGTTTCCTTAAATGTTCCCTCTCTTTCCTTAGTTTGATAGGAATGTCACCCATGTTGAACTTCCAAACAGTACATATTTAATTATACTAGCCCCAGATTGTTTCCTCCATTCTAAACTTTTGTCTCATTATACATATGTTATATGAAATAAACTTTAGGAAATACTGTAGTGTTTGATGTAGGTTCCAGTGTTGGATCTTGCTAAGGACTGAATGACATTCAAACATTCTTTACAAATCCCTGTTGGAATTTTCATTTTTCAGAAGAATAGTAGTAAAAGATGTAATTCTGCATATGAGGTGTAGGCCATTGTGTTTGAAAAACCATTCTGATAACATTTATGAAAATGTAATGCATCACCTCTACCTCTGATAATCTTTATATTCAATTAAAGTCTTTTTTTATAACTGTTGACACACTGACTAGTGAACAGATAGCTTTGTATTTTGTCTATAATCTATCAAGTTCAGTAAACTGGGATTGGGAAGTTCAATCTATGAATGCCCTTGAAACTTGGGAACAGGTTCAAGGAAGTGGTTATGAGGATTCAAGGGTGGTATACTGCTATGAAAATGATCAATGGTACAAAATTGAATACCATTTTGATGCAGTAGTTAAACAAGGAAAGACAAAAGATTAACAAGCAGTCTAAAGAAACTACAGCTCAGTACATAGTATTAGTGACTTGAATATTTGTTGCTCAAAAAAGAAAGTGTAAAATATTTTGATCAGGAGATGAATAAGGAATGTGAAAGTAATATAGCCAGGAATAGCAACAAGAACAGAAAATGATTCTTCAGATTCTATAGGATAGGACTACTAAAATAAAATGGTGCCTTGTTTAGTTGTTACTGGTGGAAAACTTACTGTGCTCAACACTTCTGAAGACAAGAGTGAGGTAATAGGCACCTTGATTCCTTAGAAATTGAGGAAGCTGAAATTCATAAAATTATGCAGTGAAACCTCTCAGCAGAAACAGTTCATGATTTGCCTACTTGGATGAGTGGAGTTTTCAGGTTAAGCAGGCTTTCTCATTCGCTATCAACTTAATGAAGAAAAGAGTAAATTTGTAAACCAGAAGTAAAATTGTTAATGGAAGAGAAAAGAGAGGCTTTTGGACAATACTTGCAAGGAAGGAGTGCAAATGACTGGGAGATGTATATGAGAAAGTGGCAGGAGGTCAGGAGAAAGGTGCAAGAGTTGAAAAAGAGAGCAAATGAGAGTTGGGGTGAGAGAGTATCATTAAACTTTAAGTAGAATAAGATGTTTTGGAAGGAGATAAATAACTTGCATAAGACAAGAGAACAAATGGGAACATTGGTGAAGGGGGCAAGGGGGGAAGTGATAACAGGTAGAGTTGAAGTGAGGAGGAGATGGAGTGAGTATTCTGAAGGTTTGTTGAATGTATGTGATGATAGAGTGGCAGATGTAGGGTGTTTTGGTCGGGTTGGTGTGTGAAAAGAGAGAGTTAGGGAGAGTGGTTTGATGAAGAGAGAAGAGGTGGTGAAAGACTTGTGGAAGATGAAACCCAGCAAGGCAGCGGGTTTGGATGGTATTGCAGTTGAATATATTAAGAAAGGGGGGTGACTGTCTTGTTGATTGGTTGGTAAAGATACTCAGTGTATGTATGGATCATGGTGAAGTGCCTGAGGATTGGTGGAATGCACGTATAGTGCCACTGTACAAAGGCAAAGGGGATAAAGGTAAGTGTTCAAACTACAGAGGCATAAGTTTTTGAGTAATACTGGAAAATTGTATGGGACTGAGAGGGTGAAGGCAAGTACAGAGCATCAGATTGAGGAGGAGCAGTGTGGTTTCAGAAGTGGAAGAGGATGAGTGGATCAGGTGTTTGCTTTGAAGAATGTGTGTGAGAAATACTTAGAAAAACTGATGGATTTTTATGTGGCATTTATGGATATGGAGATGGCATATCATAGGGTGGATAGAGATGCTTTTTGGAAAGTCTTAAGAGTATGCAGTAAATCTTCAAATGTGTATGCAAGGGCTTGGGTATGCAATTTGTATATATTTGATTGTCATTTGTATAGCTTTTTCCAACTTTTCAGCTATGTTTTCCAATCCTGATTATACTTTTGTTGTATAATGCTTTCATGATATCAATTAGGTACAGTTTATGTGTGATGGGGAAGATGCATTGGATTTTGGTGTGGTGCCAGAAGGATGCACCGTCTCTAGGGAAGTAACTGTGATCAATCAGTCACCACAGTCTCTCCCTGTAATATTACATCTGCTGCAGGTAATTTTAATGGCATTTTTCTTAGGGATTTCCTGCTGATAATTTGAGCGCTTTCCCTAAGGTTCAGCTTTATGCTTTTTACATTTTCACTGTTTCATGATAGGCATTATAATTGTAAGTAGCAGCAGTGTGAATGGTGATGATACGGGTAGTATGGGCTACACTGTTGTTGTTGTCAGTGGAAGAGATGAATTTTTGCAACTAGTTCTGGCCTTTTTGTATGAAACACAGGAACAGAGGAGATAATCAGATGGGAAAAGCTTTAGGATACCATTGAAACTATTGGACATAGGGCATGGCCTGGAGATGAGAAGTCATGGAAGATGGTACATATGTTGGAAATTAAAGGTGTGATGACAATACATGATGTGAGAAGGGTTGATCAAGTTAGAAATGATAAGAGTAAGGTAGAGGTGTGATGATAAGAAGAGCATAGCTGAGAGAGCTGAAGAGTATGTGCTGAAATGGGTTGACATATGGAGAGATATGGAGGGAACAAGAAGAGGTAAACCAAAGAGGAAGTGGAAAGATGGAGTAATATGTGCTTTGAGAATTAGGGTTTGAATATACAAGAGGGTATGAGGCATGCATGGGATAAAGCAAACTGGAGTATTGTGGTATACAGGAGGCAATGTCCTGCCATTGAGCTGAACCATTGGTTGAGGAAAACCACTGAAACTACTTTAGTGCTTGGTTGAGGATAGGGATGCTCTAATTTTTGTGCAAGATATATGACAGATAGAGAGTGAATGTGAACCAATGAACCATTCTTTGGCTGTTTGTGGTGCTACCTCTTTACACGGGAAACAGCAAAGAACTGTGGACAAAATTATTACTATTATTATTATTAGATAGAAGAGTAAAGCAGGCAAAGTGATGAGAGACACTGACAGATGTCCATGAGGACACAGCCTATACAATATGGAGAGGTAGATGTTTTGATTATCTTTTGTGCAGAGGAAAGACCTTAATTTGATGAATGTTATCAACACAACTCTCCTTTCTGCAGGTAGCTGTAACCTCTCCCATCTTTTACTGGAATGTCAATAAAAATGAATCTTTGAAGGTTGTCTCACCCACTCATTTGGCTTGTGAGTTGCCAAGTGCCAGTTCTGATTCTGATGGTCCAGTTCCAATGACAGTGACTATTACCCTTAAAGCTCCACATCTTGATAATGTTAAGGGTAAGTTATTGTGATTTTCTTTTATCAGCTTCTAGTTGTGGTAAAGGACAGCCTTTTCTCTTTTGTGTATCATCATTAATTTTTTTCACTTCTGTGGGCATGCACATTTTATATGAATGAATTTTTTCAGAATGGGGTATCTTCCCCTAATCCTGTTCACAGACAAAGGGCAGGGAGGCCTGATTCCCTAGGGTAGACTAGCATCCTGTCACGAGGGACAGTATTTGGTATTTTAGCCTTCTGTTGTAGACTGCACTATTCTTGGAATTCAGAAAACTCTATTAGCTACAATCCTGTCATTTGGAAATGTTGCTGCCTGTACATTTAGTTTTCTAATTTGATATAGAGAGAATGAGTGAGGAAAAGATAAATTGATAGTCATGCACGAAGGAACTGGAAGCCACCACGAGCTCCAGTGAAAGGGAAGAATTCAACTGTAGTGTGTGTGAAAGGTGAACATAATAGTTTGTTTATGCCAGTGCTAATGTATGGATTAGAAAACTTGATTACCTCTTTCACAGGTGGATGCAGAATACAAGCAATGTAGACAGCTAATCTGCAGAGTATTTTTTTTAATTCCGAGAATGAATAAAGAACAGGAGTAGTAAAAGTTATGTGGGGAAGAAAGTGATATAAAAACTAAGGATGAAAGCTGGTCAAGATAGTAATGTTATGCCAGATGTTATTCCAGGCTATAGTTTAGCGAAGAATCTTTGATAGTATAACTGGAAGTATAATAAGAAAAAATGAACTGTGAAAGAACTGGCCAGGTGCTGTGTGTGAATTATTTAAGTCTTCAGGTATTTTAGATGAGGATGTCAGGCTAATGATTACATTGTTGTATGTATGGATGTATCTGCGCTATGATGATGTGAATGATGTTAGCCTTTCATGGTAGATGACCTTTGGGTGCAAGATGAATACTCCCTATCATTGTGCAGAAGTTTTTTCATTCAAGCTTAGTGTGAGTATATGTGAATAAATTGATGGGCTTTATGTATTTAATTGAGCCCATTTATAAGGGGATGAAGGTTCAAGCTAATAGAGGTACTCAGTTGGAATGAGAAGTAGGTCAGAAATAGCAGTGTATATGCTTTATAAATATTTTTTTGATGAACACATTGAGGAATAAAGGACTGTGAGTTAGTTGTAATTCTCAGGAATAGAGTAATCATCATGTTGTGAAGGACAAGTGTATAGGCCTTTGCAAAGATTTCATACGGAAAGAATGACAAAAGGTGTATTAGAACAAGGCAGTTGGAAGCATAAGGGCAAGAAAAGAAGAGATAGAATAGAATAATAGAATAATGGATATGATAAGAATAGCACAAAAAAGTATATTTGAGGGAGATGAGTGAAAGTAGAGGGGCAGGATAAGAAAAGATTTAATGTAGAAGGATAGAGTGAGGATACACAAGTGAGAGAATAGTTACTGTGATTTTTAGAATAAGGATGTGATAGGGCTAACCCATTATATGAAGGTAAAAGGAGAAATATATATCTGATTATGCAAATGAAAAACAAAATGTCTAATAAACCATAGCAATCATTTTTCTTTTCTTTTGATACATATTTGCAATTAAAGTGATATGAATTTAATTGGCTTTTCACTTTAGTTGATGAGAGTGGTGTTGTAGGAGTAAGAAGTCATATGCAAGTGGAGCTTGATACACCAGATAGTTCAACAATAATCATTTCAAGTTTTGCAATTAAGGTAAGCTTTACTACTTCACTATCATGTACTGTAGAAATCATATATCACCATTATTTTGAAAGTAAATTCATAAAGTACGATTTTCTAATATTGTTAATATCATGAGATAAATGTTCACATAGTACTTTAATATTTGAATAAATTCTGGATGCCTTGAAATGCTAGCTTAACTATTTTTCATTTTTCCTTACTTGACTTTATGCCAAATAAAGCAAAGATTAAAAGGAATTCCTTGATTATTACTATGCGAGTACAATACAGGTGTTATTTATTTGGCTTTGTCGCTATCTCCCGCGTTAGTGAGGTAGTGCATGGAAACAGATGAAAGAATGGCCCAACCCACCCACATAGACATGTATATACATACACGTCCACACACACATATACATACTTATACATCTCAAGGTATACATATATATACACACACAGACATGTACATATATACACATGTACACAATTCATACTGTCTGCCTTCACTCATTCCCATTGCCACCCTGCCACACACGAAATAACAACCCACTCCCCCTCATGTGCGTGAGGTAGTGCTAGGAAAAGACAACAAAGGCCACATTCGTTCACACTCAGTCTGTAGCTGTCATGTAATAATGCACTGAAACCACAGCTCCCCTTCCACATCCACGTTCTCTAAAATTCTGAAAAAGGATAATCAAGAGGCAAATGGATAATTACCTGCAAAAGATGTATTACCTAAGTGGGAAGTAGCAAGGATTAGAGGAAGCCATATATGACAAATATAGAATTATGTAATAGAATGAGTGGTGACTTAGACAAGGGACAAATGAGTGCATTGTGTGTTTGTGGACTGCTTAAAGGCATCTGAATACCATCCCACAAAGGAAAAAAATGCTTCAGATGGATGAAAAAGAATTTAAACCAGTGATAATATGAGTTCTGTTAGAGATGGTTTTGCAAACTGATTTGGAGTAATAATAATAGCGTTTAACAGAGCTCAGTTGCAGAGATATTGCTGTCCCTTATTTTCGACAATAACATGCCTTAAGGACTTTAATCATACTAAGTATGTTAAAATCAAGAGAAAAGTAAGGGGTTTTAGGACTGCTTGAACCTACAAAGATTACAATAATAGACAAGCTATAGGGTTTGTCAGATTTTTTGTTGAGAAGGCTCAAGCTTTTCAAGTACAACTACTTTTATTCATATACAGGTACTTTCAGATCAGAAAATAAGTTTTAACCCCAAGACACTTTTCTATTCTTAGGCAGTAAGCTAAAGATACACTTACCCTTCCATCTGCAACTAGGTTTACTTGGGCATTATGAAAGCATTCCAGCTTCTTGCAAAGGAAGGACATATGATGGGGTGACATTTTCTCTGCAATGTTTGTAGCTGTGATAGGGATTTGTTTGATATTGACTTTGTTGGTATACTTTCATGTGCTCAGCAGCAATTGTGAGGTCTGATCTTTTTTCATGCTGAAGGTTTGGTATGTATTTATTGTGCAAGCAGGTCTTGTTTAGGTTCTAGGAGCAACAATATCCTCTCCTTGCTATGTGGAGGCTCAGAAAATTTTCTCAGAATACAAAAGTCATTTAATTTTTGTTTTTATCACCATCTTCTCCATCAGGTATGGAGGGGATTAGTAGCATGAAAATTTGTCATGGGCAACAGAAAACTTGTTGTCTAGGTTAGAGCTTATATATAGCTATTACGTGGGATATTCTCAGGTGAGCTGGATTTTCTGCTCCAGAATTCATCTCTTCCAGTCAATCTGTTCATATGCAAAGATATCTGTCAGAAAAGTCTGCCTTTTATTACTATGGCTCACCATTTTGAAGTAAAGAATGGATAAATTAAGTGTTTTTTGATTTTCCAGGCACATATTGGAGCTGTGCGTCTTGAATCTCTACGTACTATTGAGCCTTTAGTGTTGGAAACCACATCAGATAATTCTTCCACTTCTTCTATCATGCTAAAGAACTCATCTACATTTGCTGTCCGTATATCCCTCATGTCAAGAGAATACCAGGATAAGTTTACTGTCCATCCTGATGTTATGGTCATTCAGCCACATTCAAAAGCCTCTTCAGATCTTGTATTTATACCCAAAGGACGAGAAGGGAGAATAGAAAGGTAAATTGTTTTTTACATGTCTATGTTTATGTTAAAGTGAGTTTTTATAATAATAAGTATTAGGTTGATAATCTTTTGGCTTCATTCATACATGAAAGCACACCCACAGGGTAAATAATGGTATTCCCTATTTTCACACTGATGGTTCATCTCTCAGTTAGCTAGTTGGCTCCACTTTAGTAAAACCTTGCACTCTCTTGGATGTTTGATGGGACAATTTTTGATAGTAGAAATATATGGAAAAGGTTTTAAGACATTTGAGGAGTGTACAAAAACTGAAGTAACTCTCATTCCCTTATTATGTATCTAACTTTATGATAGTTGCTAGCATGTGAACCAGAGCTTCAAATTCTTTCATTCCTTGACTAATAACATGTTCACAGAATAGTATAGCAGGCAACTTCTTTTTATTCTTTTATTATACTTTGTCCCTGTTTCCCAAGTCAGTGAGGTTGCGAGGAAACTTCTCATAGTGTATAATGTTTCTGCATGTGTGGTACCTTTTCTGTTGCACATTAGGCTAATAATTCTAATCATCATGCGAGTTACAGGTCTTTCCTTTCACCTGTGTCATTCCTAAAACATACTAGTACAAAAAGGGCTGAAAATGTATTTGAGGCTTGTTGCTCTGTGCTGTGCTGCACTGTAACCAGTGTTTGGTGAGAATTCAGGAAGTGCATCCCTGGACACCATGTGGAGGAAAATGTGTATATGATGCAGATACACGTTAAAGGTTTCCATTTAATATTAGGCAGAATCGGTTTACTTTTATCTCAGATGATTTTTATACCATATTCAGAAATTCAAAGGATTTTTTTTTTTTTTTTTTTTTTTTTATACTTTGTCGCTGTCTCCCGCGTATTGCGAGGTAGCGCAAGGAAACAGACGAAAGAAATGGCCCAACCCCCCCCATACACATGTACATACACACGTCCACACACACAAATATACATACCTACACAGCTTTCCATGGTTTACCCCGGACGCTTCACATGCCTTGATTCAATCCACTGACAGCACGTCAACCCCTGTACACCACATCGCTCCAATTCACTCTATTCCTTGCCCTCCTTTCACCCTCCTGCATGTTCAGGCCCCGATCACACAAAATCTTTTTCACTCCATCTTTCCACCTCCAATTTGGTCTCCCTCTTCTCCTCGTTCCCTCCACCTCCGACACATATATCCTCTTGGTCAATCTTTCCTCACTCATTCTCTCCATGTGCCCAAACCATTTTAAAACACTCTCTTCTGCTCTCTCAACCACGCTCTTTTTATTTCCACACATCTCTCTTACCCTTACGTTACTTACTCGATCAAACCACCTCACACCACACATTGTCCTCAAACATCTCATTTCCAGCACATCCATCCTCCTGCGCACAACTCTATCCATAGCCCACGCCTCGCAACCATACAACATTGTTGGAACTACTATTCCTTCAAACATACCCATTTTTGCTTTCCGGGATAATGTTCTCGACTTCCACACATTTTTCAAGGCTCCCAAAATTTTCGCCCCCTCCCCCACCCTATGATCCACTTCCGCTTCCATGGTTCCATCCGCTGACAGATCCACTCCCAGATATCTAAAACACTTCACTTCCTCCAGTTTTTCACCATTCAAACTCACCTCCCAATTGACTTGACCCTCAGCCCTACTGTACCTAATAACCTTGCTCTTATTCACATTTACTCTTAACTTTCTTCTTCCACACACTTTACCAAACTCCGTCACCAGCTTCTGCAGTTTCTCACATGAATCCGCCACCAGCGCTGTATCATCAGCGAACAACAACTGACTCACTTCCCAAGCTCTCTCATCCCCAACAGACTTCATACTTGCCCCTCTTTCCAAGACTCTTGCATTTACCTCCCTAACAACCCCATCCATAAACAAATTAAACAACCATGGAGACATCACACACCCCTGCCGCAAACCTACATTCACTGAGAACCAATCACTTTCCTCTCTTCCTACACGTACACATACAGTAGTAATTATACAGTTAGTAATTATTTTTTTTAAATTTTGCAGTGTTCTGTTGATGCGTGTAGAGCCAGAAGGGATGGAGTTTGAGCTAGCAATAGCTGGGGTATCCCATGCACCTCTACATGTGCCAATCCTCCCTGGGAAACAGTTGGCACTTAGTCATGAAATGTTAACAAAATCAACTAGTGCACCATTGCCTCATCTGGTTAGTATGTTAAAAAAAAAGGAAAGTTGAGACAAAAGTTTGAGCTTGGAAAACCTTGTGATAGGATTGGGTAATACCTGATATACTGATATGTGAATTTATTTGTTATTTTGCAGTGCTAAAAACAGTATATTACACTTAGATGGTTACTGTTATATCTAGGCCCAATACTGAGTTAAACCTTCTTGCCCAGGGAATGCTTTGACCTAGTATTGACAGACTGTTCAGTCAGTTGCAACAGATTCTGATAATAACTTACTTTATCAACAGACTGAAAAGAATCTGTCTACTGCCTTGGAGAGCACCAAGTCACGCCTTATATTTGGGACTGTTAACATTGGAGGCAGGAGCTCACAGAAGTTGGTTTTGAGAAACAATTGCACAACCCAGGAACTGTTTCTGATCTTAGGAATAAGTGGCAGCAAAGCCTTCCAGGTACAGTCCTTCCTCTAATAATATATTATATCATGGTTAAGTGAGTGGTGGGATGAAGAAGTAAGAGTATTAGTGAAAGAGAAGAGAGAGGCATTTGGACGATTTTTGCAGGGAAAAAATGAAATTGAGTGGGAGACGTATAAAAGAAAGAGACAGGAGGTCAAGAGAAAGGTGCAAGAGGTGAAAAAAAGGGCAAATGAGAGTTGGGGTGAGAGAGTATCATTAAATTTTAGGGAGAATAAAAAGATGTTCTGGAAGGAGGTAAATAAAGTGCGTAAGACAAGGGAGCAAATGGGAACTTCAGTGAAGGGCGCAAATGGGGAGGTGATAACAAGTAGTGGTGATGTGAGAAGGAGATGGAGTGAGTATTTTGAAGGTTTGTTGAATGTGTTTGATGATAGAGTGGCAGATATAGGGTGTTTTGGTCGAGGTGGTGTGCAAAGTGCGAGGGTTAGGGAAAATGAGTTGGTAAACAGAGAAGAGGTAGTAAAAGCTTTGCGGAAGATGAAAGCTGGCAAGGCAACAGGTTTGGATGGTATTGCAGTGGAATTTATTAAAAAAGGGGGTGACTGTATTGTTGACTGGTTGGTAAGGTTATTTAATGTATGTATGACTCATGGTGAGGTGCCTGAGGATTGGCGGAATGCGTGCATAGTGCCATTGTACAAAGGCAAAGGGGATAAGAGTGAGTGCTCAAATTACAGAGGTATAAGTTTGTTGAGTATTCCTGGGAAATTATATGGGAGGGTATTGATTGAGAGGGTGAAGGCATGTACAGAGCATCAGATTGGGGAAGAGCAGTGTGGTTTCAGAAGTGGTAGAGGATGTGTGGATCAGGTGTTTGCTTTGAAGAATGTATGTGAGAAATACTTAGAAAAGCAAATGGATTTGTATGTAGCATTTATGGATCTGGAGAAGGCATATGATAGAGTTGATAGAGATGCTCTGTGGAAGGTATTAAGAATATATGATGTGGGAGGCAAGTTGTTAGAAGCAGTGAAAAGTTTTTATTGAGGATGTAAGGCATGTGTACGTGTAGGAAGAGAGGAAAGTGATTGGTTCTCAGTGAATGTAGGTTTGCGGCAGGGGTGTGTGATGTCTCCATGGTTGTTTAATTTGTTTATGGATGGGGTTGTTAGGGAGGTGAATGCAAGAGTTTTGGAAAGAGGGGCAAGTATGAAGTCTGTTGGGGGTGAGAGAGCTTGGGAAGTGAGTCAGTTGTTGTTCGCTGATGATACAGCGCTGGTGGCTGATTCATGTGAGAAACTGCAGAAGCTGGTGACTGAGTTTGGTAAAGTGTGTGAAAGAAGAAAGTTAAGAGTAAATGTGAATAAGAGCAAGGTTTTTAGGTACAGTAGGGTTGAGGGTCAATTCAATTGGGAGGTGAGTTTGAATGGAGAAAAACTAGAGGAAGTGAAGTGTTTTAGATATCTGGGAGTGGATCTGGCAGCAGATGGAACCATGGAAGCGGAAGTGGATCATAGGGTGGGGGAGGGGGCGAAAATTCTGGGAGCCTTGAAGAATGTGTGGAAGTCGAGAACATTATCTCGGAAAGCAAAAATGGGTATGTTTGAAGGAATAGTGGTTCCAACAATGTTGTATGGTTGCGAGGCGTGGACTATGGATAGAGTTGTGCGCAGGAGGATGGATGTGCTGGAAATGAGATGTTTGAGGACAATGTGTGGTGTGAGGTGGTTTGATCGAGTAAGTAACGTAAGGGTAAGAGAGATGTGTGGAAATAAAAAGAGCGTGGTTGAGAGAGCAGAAGAGGGTGTTTTGAAATGGTTTGGTCACATGGAGAGAATGAGTGAGGAAAGATTGACCAAGAGGATATATATGTCAGAGGTGGAGGGAACGAGGAGAAGAGGGAGACCAAATTGGAGGTGGAAAGATGGAGTGAAAAAGATTTTGTGTGATCGGGGCCTGACCATGCAGGAGGGTGAAAGGAGGGCAAAGAATAGAGTGAATTGGAGCGATGTGGTATACCGGGGTTGACGTGCTGTCAGTGGATTGAATCAAGCCAGTGCCAACATAGTACATACTATTTTTCACGAACAATAATTGAACACTTGAATATTTTGCTTGCAGATTTGATGAGCACAAGAACGATAAGTTAATAAAAAAAGTAAGACAGATAATACCTGTTCATGTATGGCTATCATAGAGACTTAACCATGCCATAGACCCTGAAGCCTTTTGTTAAGTTATTCCAATGCATTTACATGCTTTACCCTATACATGCTTTAATGCTCCTTCCGCCATGTCACACGTCTCTGCATGTCTGCTTCCTTCCTCCACTGCCTCTCCTGCTACAGCCCCAAGGATAACCTAATGATTTAATTCTTTGGATTTTCCCCAAACCAGATTGGTGAATATGGTAGCAAAGAGGGCAAGAGTAGAATGGATGTGGTTCTCAAACCATGCCAAGAACTGATGCTCTCTGTTTTCATGTGCCCTAAAACAGTTGAGCCATTAAGTGCAACTCTTATCTGCAAATATCGTGGTATGGCCAATCCTTTCAAATGCAAGGTAGAGTAAAATACATGTGATTTTTATATTGTAAATGGAATGAATATTAACTTTTGGAAATATTTAGATTTCTAGTTTAAGGTTTTACGCCTAACAGTTAGAGATTGGGTGAGTGAATGAGACTTTTTCTTCATCTGTTCTTGGCATTACTTCACTGTTGTGGGAAAAGGTGAACATATGTGAAAGAAATGAAAGAAGAAAATGGCATACATTATTATGATTTTACCATGTAAATTTTGTCACTAGGAGAAATATAACTTCTAGCTCATCTGTCATACTTGACAGCCATTACATACAAGTATGAAAGAGAGAAAAATATCCTATTTTTATATGCTTCAAGGTAAAAACAAATTTTTTTTTTTTTTTTTTTTTTTTTTTTGCTTTGTCGCTGTCTCCTGCGTTTGCGAGGTAGCGCAAGGAAACAGACGAAAGAAATGGCCCAACCCACCCCCATACACATGTATACACATACGTCCACACACGCAAATATACATACCTACACAGCTTTCCATGGTTTACCCCAGACGCCTCACATGCCCTGATTCAATCCACTGACAGCACGTCAACCCCGGTATACCACATCGCTCCAATTCACTCTATTCCTTGCCCTCCTTTCACCCTCCTGCATGTTCAGGCCCCGATCACACAAAATCTTTTTCACTCCATCTTTCCACCTCCAATTCGGTCTCCCTCTTCTCCTCGTTCCCTCCACCTCCGACACATATATCCTCTTGGTCAATCTTTCCTCACTCATTCTCTCCATGTGCCCAAACCATTTCAAAACACCCTCTTCTGCTCTCTCAACCACGCTCTTTTTATTTCCACACATCTCTCTTACCCTTACGTTACTTACTTGATCAAACCACCTCACACCACACATTGTCCTCAAACATCTCATTTCCAGCACATCCATCCTCCTGCGCACAACTCTATCCATAGCCCACGCCTCGCAACCATACAACAATGTTGGAACCACTATTCCTTCAAACAAAATTTATTGACCAAAATATTTCATGTATACAACGTGCTTTGAATACAGTAGAGGCACATACTTTATGAATAAATAGGTATGATTTCCTAATGGGTTTTAATTGCCCCAGCTAATCTGTTGTGATAAATCATAATTTGATATGAACACGCAGGTATTGCACATCTTTTCATTTTGTATTGTAGATACCACTGCAAGGTTATGGAGGGAAAAGTGAGTTGGAAATTCCTGATAGCATTGATGACAAGCCTCTTGTTCTTCGAGACTTAGCACCAGGTTTACCTACCATACTCCACACAGCATTTGTCAACAGGGGAGAGAGAGCCATGTTTTTAAAGCTACAGGTGTTTACAGGTAATTTTTCTTCCTAGCTTTCAGTTGTAATTGTATATTTTTTATCACATTATGTTGGCTATGAGTACTCAACAATTCAGCCACTTTAATTGTTGGATTTCGATGCAGAATAGTCATTAGTAATATAATGTGATTCTCAGCAAAATTGAAAGTCACAACAATAAGCCTTGAAAGTCACAACTATTAAGCCACTGAATGGCCACAAAGTATCAAATCAGAAGTCCCAAGTTTAGGTTCAAGTAAGTAATTACATACTTTGTATTATCTTGCCTTTCATAGCTTACCCAGTTTGATCTGACATTATTTTGACACATCCAGCTTTACAGTTACTTTGATTACGGAGGACTTTTCCATATCTGTAATACAAAAAAGACATTGCATTTTGATGCATTTTTGGATATTTTATTATTCTATTTTATTCTTTTTATTTTGCTTTGTCTCTGTCTCCCGCGTTAGTGAGGTAGCGCAAGGAAACAGACGAAAGAATGGCCCAACCCACCCACATACACATGTACATACATACACACCCACACACGCAAATATACATAGCTATACATCTCAACATTTTATATTTTTTTTTATTATACTTTGTCGCTGTCTCCCGCGTTTGCGAGGTAGCGCAAGGAAACAGACGAAAGAAATGGCCCCCCCCCCATACACATGTATATACATACGTCCACACACGCAAATATACATACCTACACAGCTTTCCATGGTTTACCCCAGATGCCTCACATGCCCTGATTCAATCCACTGACAGCACGTCAACCCCGGTATACCACATCGCTCCAATCCACTCTATTCCTTGCCCTCCTTTCACCCTCCTGCATGTTCAGGCCCCGATCACACAAAATCTTTTTCACTCCATCTTTCCACCTCCAATTTGGTCTCCCTCTTCTCCTTGTTCCCTCCACCTCCGACACATATATCCTCTTGGTCAATCTTTCCTCACTCATCCTCTCCATGTGCCCAAACCACTTCAAAACACCCTCTTCTGCTCTCTCAACCACGCTCTTTTTATTTCCACACATCTCTCTTACCCTTACGTTACTCACTCGATCAAACCACCTCACACCACACATTGTCCTTAAACATCTCATTTCCAGCACATCCATCCTCCTGCGCACATCTCAACATATACATATATATATACACACACAGACATATACATATATATACACATGTACATAATTCATACTGTCTGCCTTTATTCATTCCCATCGCCACCCCGCCACACATGAAATAACAACCCCCACCCCCTCTTGTGTGTGAGGTAGCGCTAGGAAAAGACAACAAAGGCCTCATTCGTTCGCACTCAATCTCTAGCTGTCATGCAATAATGCACCGAAACCACAGCTCCCTTTCCACATCCAGGCCCCACAGGACTTTCCATGGTTTACCCCACATGCTTCACATGCCCTGGTTCAATCCATTGACAGCACGTCAACCCTGGTATACCACATCATTCCAATTCACTCTATTCCTTGCACGCCTTTCACCCTCCTGCATGTTCAGGCCCTGATCACTCAAAATCTTTTTCACTCCATCCTTCCAACTCCAATTTGGTCTCCCACTTCTCGTTCCCTCCACCCCTGACAATATATCCTCTTGGTCAATCTTTCCTCACTCATTCTCTCCATGTGACCAAACCATTTCAAAACAACCTCTTCTGCTCTCTCAACCACACTCTTTTTATTACCACACATCTCTCTTACCCTATTATTACTTACTCGATCAAACCACCTCACACCACATATTGTCCTCAAACATCTCATTTCCAGCACATCCATCCTCCTCCGCACAACTCTATCTATAGCCCACGCCTCGCAACCATGTAACATTGTTGGAACCACTATTCCTTCAGACATACCCATTTTTGCTTTCCGAGACAATGTTCTCAACCTCCACACATTCTTCAACGCTCCCAGAACTTTCGCCACCTCGACCATCCTATAATTCACTTCCACTTCCATGGTTCCATCTGCTGCCAAATCCACTCCCAGATATCTAAAATACTTCACTTCCTCCAGTTTTTCTCCATTCAAACTTACCTTCCAAGTGACTTGTCCCTCAACCCTACTGTACCTAATAACCTCGCTCTTATTCACATTTACTCTCAGCTTTCTTCTTTCACACACTTTACCAAACTCAGTCACCAGCTTCTGCAGTTTCTCACACGAATCAGCTACCAGCGCTGTATCATCAGCAAACAACAACTGACTCACTTCCCAAGCTCTCTCATCCACAACAGACTGCATACTTGCCCCTCTTTCCAAAACTCTTGCATTCACCTCCCTAACAACCCCATCCATAAACAAATTAAACAACCATGGAGATATCACACACCCCTGCCGCAAACCTATATTCACTGAGAACCAACCACTTTCCTCTCTTCCTACACATACACATGCCTTACATCCTCAATAAAAACTTTTCATTGCTTCTAACAACTTGCCTCCCACACCATATATTCTTAATACCTTCCACAGAGCATCACTATCAACTCTATCATATGCCTTCTCCAGATCCATAAATGCTACATACAAATCCATTTGCTTTTCTAAGTATTTCTCACATACATTCTTCAAAGCACACACCTGATCCACACATCCTCTACCACTTCTGAAACCACACTGCTCTTCCCCAATCTGATGCTTTGTACATGCCTTCACCCTCTCAATCAATACCCTCCCATATAATTTCCCAGGAATACTCAACAAACTTATACCTCTGTAATTTGAGCACTCACTTTTATCCCCTTTGCCTTTGTACGATGGCACTATGCAAGCATTCCGCCAATCCTCAGGCACCTCACCATGAGCTACACACACATTAAATAACCTTACCAACCAGTCAACAATACAGTCACCCCCTTTTTTAATAAATTCCTCTGCAATACCATCCAAACCCGCTGCCTTGCCAGCTTTCATCTTCTGCAAAGCTTTTACTACCTCTTCTCTGTTTACCAAATCATTTTCCCTAACCCTCTCACTTTGCACACCCCCTAGACCAAAACGTCTATATCTGCCACTCTGTCATCAAACACATTCAACAAACCTTCAAAATACTCACTCCATCTTCTCACATCACCACTACTTGTTATCACCTCCCCATTAGCCCCCTTTACTGAAGTTCCCATTTGTTCCCTTGTCTTCCGCACTTCATTTACCTCCTTCCAAAACATCTTTATATTCTCCCTAAAATCTAATGATACTCTCTCACTCCAACTCTCATTTGCCCTCTTTTTCGCCTCTTGCACCTTTCTCTTGACCTGCCTCTTTCTTTTATACATCTCCCATTCATTTTCATTATTTCCCTGCAAAAATCATCCAAAAGCCTCTCTCTTCTCTTTCACTAATACTCTTACTTCATCCCACCACTCACTACCCTTTCTAATCTGCCCACCTCCCACACTTCTCATGCCACAAGCATCTTTTGTGCAAGCCATCACTGCTTCCCTAAATACATCCCATTCCTCCCCCACTCCCCTTACGTCCATTGTTCTCACCTTTTTCCATTCTGTACTCAGTCTCTCCTGGTACTTCCTCACACAAGTCTCCTTCCCAAGCTCACTTACTTTCACCACTCTTTTCACCCCAACATTCTCTCTATATATTATTATATGCTTATAAGAATGAGTGTGAGAAATATTTAGAAAAACAGATGGATTTGTATGTAGCATTTATGGATCTGGAGAAGGCATATGATAGGGTTGATAGAGATGCTTTGCAAAAGGTCTTAAGAGTATATGGCGTGGGAGGTAAGTTGCTAGAAGCAGTGAAAAGTTTTTACTAAGGATGTAAGGCATGTGTCCGAGTAGGAAGAGAGGAGAGTGATTGGCTTCCAATGAATGTTGATGTGTGGCAGGGGTGTGTGATGTCCCCATGGTTGTTTCATTTGTTTATGGATGGGATGGTTAAGGAAGTAAATGCAAAAGGGGGGCGAGAGGGGGCGAGTATGCAGTCCGTTACGGATGAGAGGGCCTGGGAAGTGAGTCAGTTGTTGTTCACTGAAGCATATATGTACATGTATGCATGTATATGTATATACATGTGTATGTCAATGGTTTGTCTTTCTTTGTCTGTTTCTTAGCACTATCTTGCTAATGTGGGAAACAGCGATCAACTAAAAAACAATAATATTATATGACGTATCTTTTTTTAGTCAACTTCTTTTTGTCCCTAGAATTCTCATTTTCATGACAATATTTTCTGAGATGAGCAAGATAAAGTAAATGAGGCAAATGAATGAGAATTGTAAATTAGTTCCAGCCTAAATCTCCAATTTCCTCCAACTTCAAAAGTTTATTTAACTCTGCCAGTGTCACCTTACCAGTAACTTCAAACTGTGGTTTTCCATAATTAATGCTAATGACAAGTTGATAAGAGACAGTTTCAATTCTTTCATAGATGAGCAATGTTCAGAGCTGTTGCCTTCTGCCGACATCTCTGTACAACCCTCTGAATTTGTCATAGCACCCAAAGAAAACAGAGATGTGTTCCTTGTGGCAAATGGGACTTCTCATATCTTGGCCAAGACCCCTGGCTGTGTGGGAGTATTACTGGTCATATTTGGTGATGAGATACTCCGAAGAAGGTTCCGTAGGTGAGAAATCATATATATTTCTTTGGTATTAAGAGTGCTGAGTGTGCATGAAAATATTTTTTGAATTAACAAATTTAGATTATATTTGAGATAAGAAGTGTCTCAGTACAGCATTTTAAACAACATATTAAGAAAAGTAAATCAGAAATTTCATTTGCAACAGAAGTTTAAAAACTTTTTGTCGTGGTTTTACTAAAAAGCACCTAGGGTGCTGCCGACGTTTTGAGGTACTGTAAGCATACCTGCCAATTTTCAAAAGGCCTGTATTGTAGTAGGTGAGTCAAGGAGAAAATATGTACATACTGATACAGCATTATGTTTTTGGAGTGAAAATGAATTTGTAGTTCAAGAGGCTAATTCAAACATGTATTTCCATACCATATACAGGTTTTACATAACATCCTAAAGTATGTTTTAGTAGGGTTGTGACTGGAATGTTATTACTTGCAAGTCAATTCTTTTAACAGGCTTAAGAACAAAGAAGTGAAAATGCGGCGCATCAATGACCCTGATCTGCTGAAGATTAATTGGGGTGTTATGTACACTGGAGAGAAGGAGGTGCAGAGTGAGGAGGATAGTCTTCCTCCACAACCTGAAGATTCAACCATCTTCTTCAATTCATGCTCTAGGATTCAGGTGTTCAGATTTTAGAATTATCATATCACTTCTGACTTTATCATACTAGATTTGACACACTGAATCTCATCAGCACATAAATTACAAGCTTTCTTACTTCCTTCTTCATTCCACATCATGCTTCACCCTTCATTCATTACCTTGCACCTGCTGAATGGGAAATCATTCTCTACTGTCTGAATTTACTTGGCTATGGGTAAAAGGTTGAAGTGAAAATCAAAGGCAAGATCTAGATTGTTAACTGGAATGAATTCTTGGCTCTTGCTTTCAGTTTTCATTGATATATTTTACACATTTTTCACTATGGTTAGCATTCTTCTGGCTATATTAATGTATCACTTCTTTGTCCCCCTTCTATACATAGATTTGGATTTACTGTGAATATTTTACTTTTGACAATATCTGAAATTAGATATGTAGTTGTGATACATCTTAAGGCTTAAACCCACATTTTTTTTCCTAGATTCCCAAAGTCTCTTTTCCCTTAACATTCATTTGTGGATGCAATCTTCCAGTAACACCTTTTCAGTACATCTGCTTCCTGTCCCTTCACTTTATTACTTTTGTCTCTTCTAGGCCATTATCCATACCAGCTATGCTGCTTAGGTATTTCAAAATGATATTTTGGCTTCATGCATGTCATTTAATTAAAGTGCCTCAAGTTTTCTTTCATTTAAAGTTGGTCCTTTGTTTGTATCATAATGATTTTTTTTATAAACAATTGTATTGCAGACACTTCACATAAATAATATGGGAACCATATTGGAGGAAATCTTAAATATGTATCACTTGGATTTAGATATTTTGATACACTGAAAATTAGGACTGGAGAACAACCACTGCAAGTATCATTGGTCTTATTTTCTCCCATGTACTGTCTTCCTGTCCCCTCACCTATTCTACACTCCCCTCATCCCATGTACTGTCTTCCTGTCCCCTCACCTATTCTACACTCCCCTCATCTCTAATCCTGTTTTATTGATTACTATATGTCTTATAGTTATTCCTCTTAGTTCTCTAAACTACTCTCTTCACCTTTCATAAACTTCATCCCATAAAACTATATAAAAGAAGACTCCCAGGCTTGCCTGGTGTTTCCTCACTTTTCACACAGACTTCTTTTTGGCACAAGTGTACATCCTTTCTAATTAATGAGTTATTCTCTCATACTTTTCTTTCATCCTTCTCCCAAAATGATCTTTTGCCTTCCTTTTAGTTATATGCATTAATTATTACATTTCTCTTAATCTAGACTTTATAGTTTACATTCCTTACCTTCCATTCATTACTGCTATTTAAAAAATCTAGCTTCATCCAATTTCTCTTTGTTCAACTAACTTTCTTAAACCTTCTTTTCATTGTACTGCTTCTCTCTTTTCACTATGTATTCTTACATGTAAATCAGGATATGCAATCCTGTGGCATATTTACTGATCACTGCTGTTATTACCACAGTAAACTGTAGAGGGATATCAGTGTCTAGTAGTTTGAGAGGGGTGCATTACGTATCCTGCTTATGTTTGGGGAATTACCTGTTTCATATGAAAACTTGTGTGGATGAACTTAATGCTTTTTCATACTTGTTTACCCTTTCCTGCTTTAGCATGGTAGCACAAGGAACAGACAAAGAGCAGTCTCATTTGTTCGCTCCCACTCTCTAGTTATGTATAACGTACATAAAAAAGAAGCCCCCCCTAGTAAATTTAGATGTATAAAATCTCATATTCCAGGTTGTAGAAAATATCGTGTTTCAGGTTCGGTTGTATGGAGAACGTCAAAGCAGTGATGATGCCTCAAGTACTGTGTTTGCATGCTTAGATGCTGAGGATACTATTAACTCAGTTGCAGACATCACTGCTCTTGGGGAAAGGTAAGGACAGAAGGAAAAAAAAAAGTGTTTGAAATGATTAAGAAGAAAGCAAATGAATGACAAAATTTGATGTTTTTATAAATCACCTGAGAATTGGAAGGGAAAAAGAGTGAAATATTGCATATATAAGAACGGCATGCCTACATGCATGTAAAGAAAAGAATGATAGCTATGGTTTTTGAACTTTCTGCTTTATCCACTTCTTTTTAAACAAATGATATTTTTCTTGATATACAAATATATGTGAACAACTCAAATTCACATACTGATGTTGAGACCTAGCCCATTACATAATTTTGCATTTTGGAGATTGAGCTGTTGGTTGCTTAGAAAATATATGAAGGGTATTTTCTGAGTTTGGTAAAGTGTGTGAAAGAAGAAAGCTGAGAGTAAATGTGAATAAGAGCAAGGTTATTAGGTACAGTAGGGTTGAGGGTCAAGTCAATTGGGAGGTAAGTTTGAATGGAGAAAAACTGGAGGAAGTAAAGTGTTTTAGATATCTGGGAGTGGATCTGGCAGCGGATGGAACCATGGAAGCGGAAGTGAATCACAGGGTGGGGGAGGGGGCGAAAATCCTGGGAGCCTTGAAGAATGTGTGGAAGTCGAGAACATTATCTCGGAAAGCAAAAATGGGTATGTTTGAAGGAATAGTGGTTCCAACAATGTTGTATGGTTGCGAGGCGTGGGCTAGGATAGAGTTGTGCGCAGGAGGGTGGATGTGCTGGAAATGAGATGTTTGAGGACAATTTGTGAAGTGAGGTGGTTTGATCGAGTAAGTAATGTAAGGGTAAGAGAGATGTGTGGAAATAAAAAGAGCGTGGTTGAGAGAGCAGAAGAGGGTGTTTTGAAATGGTTTGGGCACATGGAGAGAATAAGTGAGGAAAGATTGACCAAGAGGATATATGTGTCGGAGGTGGAGGGAACGAGGAGAAGTGGGAGACCAAATTGGAGGTGGAAAGATGGAGTGAAAAAGATTTTGTGTGATTGGGGCCTGCACATGCAGGAGGGTGAAAGGAGGGCAAGGAATAGAGTGAATTGGATTGATGTGGTATACCAGGGTTGACGTGCTGTCAGTGGATTGAACTAGGGCATGTGAAGCGTCTGGGGTAAACCATGGAAAGTTGTGTGGGGCCTGGATGTGGAAAGGGAGCTGTGGTTTCGGGCATTATTGCATGACAGCTATGCAGATGCTATGTTAAACCTTTATTGTATCATCATTGATTATATAGATGCTAGTAAAGTTTTACTGAGTAAACTTTTAATGTATCATCACTGAGTTTTGTAGATGCTATCTTTATCTCTGACACCTGTTCCCACTTGCAACTCCCTCAAGGGGGTGGCCATGGCAATAGAGTCTCCATAACTGTGAGCTCCAGTACCACTTCTTAGCCATTATTGCCTCACCTTAACAGGCCAGTGGCTTAGGGTAACTATGATGCAGTCTTTGTAGAGGCTTCTAACAAATGTTCCTACTGACTACATCTACCTAATAATCCTGCCTAATATTCCTACCTACTCCTTCTACCTAATGTTTCTATTTAATACTCCTGCCTAAGTGTGCCTACCTACTACTTCTATCTATTGTTCCTACCATTTTTGTCAAAACGCAAGGTTTGCATATAGTGCTCAACAGCAGGAAAATCTAGACTTAAGAAGAATGAGCTTTGTCAGGTGTTATGTATGACAAGGAAAGATGTATGTTTGTGGACATAATGCTAGTAGTCCATATGAGGGTGAGGCAGAAATAAAAGACAGCGACTTGGGTCACAGGAATGCAACTTGACGGTCACTGAAGTTTTGGCTCACTATGCAGCCTTCATTAATCCTCCAGATACCTAGGCAGGTAGTTCTGGTTTGTTGGCTGCCTGCCAAGTACAACCTACTAGATGCTATTAAACATATCCTGATGTCAGTCTTGTTTCTGCAGCACATCCATAACAACCAGTGTGACCACAGTGAGCAACAGTGTCACCAGAACCAGCCACAATCAGAGTAGTAATGAGAATAGCCTGATGAGCAGCGTCCAAAGCATGGTGCAGTTAGTGTCGGATAATGTCAGTTTCCCAGATACAGCATCAACAAGAGAAAATTATGTGAAAGTCCAGCTGAGAAACCTCGACAGTGTAATTCATGCTGTGAGTATACATTACTAGATTAGCACTAGTATTTAACACTTTTTGATTAATGATTCTTACACATCTGAATAAATAGAATACCCTCAAAAATCTTTAGTTGACTTACTAATACTAGAAAAACATGAATCATACACCTGCACATCACATGATTCAATAAAACCCTCCCTCCCAACAAAATAACAATAGAACTAGGCATGACATATGATGCATACATGATAGTCTCTCCTCATATCAGCTACAACCCAAAGGCAAAGCAGAAACTAAATGCTCTCAGAACCCCTACAAGGGTAAGATATGGATAAAAAAAATCCATATCCAACAAACAATTCATATATTTAACTATAACTGCATCCCCAGCCTGGTTTCTGACCATATCCAAAACCAGCATATGAAAACTCATGGAACTGGGAATGGATTTAATTATGATAGCTTAACTTTAATACCTGCAGCTTAATATCTTGCTTTTATTGCTTCTTGATAATAAATAAAGAAATTTTAACACACAGTCCAAGATCAATGATTTTTTATAGCAATTTATTGTACTTGTATGGATTTACTGAGTAAACTTTAAATTCTTTACTGACTTTTAACACTAATGCAAAAACTGACATTAAGAGAAAGGGACTGGACATTCATCCAACAATTAATTCTTTTCTTTGGTTATATATATGCACTACAGCACCTTTCTGGGGTCTGATACAAAGTCTTAAGTGCATTGCAGCTAATGGCCATACATGTTGATGAGACATAATTTTAAATAATTAGTCATAAAGGCACTTCATTAGTGAATGATGGCTGTTTTTCCATTATTACCTCTAATTCCTTTCCTTTTACTTGCCTCTCTCCTTCCTTCCTACAAGGAAGTATTAATTCCTTTAAGAAAATATTTATTCCTATTAGAGCAAGCATTTAGCCATTGCATAACATACATGATTTAAACCTATGTATTGTGTTATTCATTCAGCTAATGTTTCAATTAATTTACTGACTTTCTGATGAAAAGATGCACTAGAGTTGCCCTCTGGCAGTGGCCTGTTGAGGGAAGGCATTAAAGGCTAAGAAGCAACACTGGAGTTCACTAGTTATGGAGACTATTGCCATGACCACTCCCTTGAGGGAGTTCCTGGTGAGAACAGGCATCAGCAATATAGATAGATAGAACCAAAATGTTGATGTGCTACCCTTTTTTTATTGGCCTTTAATGCATAATGCAAATTAATTTATATATAAACATCTTGTTTTATCCTTGTTATTTATTTTTGTTTATATAATTTCAGGTGAAAGCAGAAGTTAGTCAGGGTCCTTTTGTGGTTCGTCATACACAGTTTAGAATTAAGCCTGGCCATTATGTTAGTGTTCCCGTTTACTTCAAGCCTCGGAAAACTGGGAAATTTTCTGGTCAGCTTAAGTTAACCGTGCTGGAAGACCAGAAGATTCTAACTGTTAAGCTTTCAGGTAAAGCTGTTCTATGAAACTTAATTGCCACACATTTGCATTTTAAATATTTGTAAGACCAGCCAATTTTATATTCAAAACATTTAGGAATACTTATTATAGAGTATCAAATGAAATTAAGCTTTGCATGCAAATCAGACACTTGGTAATCAAATTCCAATAAAACTGTGATAATTTATTTTTGATAAGGAAAGTGCACTGGTGTAGATGATTTATTTATTTATTTTAGCTTTACTTCATTCTTCATGGATATTTAAAGAATGATTATACCTAAATGCCTGCGGGACATATTCAGCTTGATACTCGTGAGTTCTGTTACATTAGTTTTTCAGAAAATAGTAGAACCTAGTTTTCTTACAAACATCTTTTGAGGAAGCTGTTACCTAACAACATTCCTCTAGCCAACTAGAGCTAGAATGGATGTGAATGAATGCAGGAAATGGCAATTGTGTAAATTTTAAATGCAATCTTTTTAAACTGTCATCACTGACAGTTATAATGGGTTACTTTGAACAAGTAGTATGAAGGCAAGAGCAAGTGCTGATACTGTATTGGTTTTTATGAGAAGTAACTTGAATAAGACTGATTATCAGAGCATTGGCAAAACTATTCTGTATGACCACTAGGTGTGAATTACAAAGCCAATTCATTTTACTGACACCATAATCAAGACCAGTACTGAATGCATGTACAGCAAACTTCATATATGCACAAATTAAAAAAAAAAACTTTAATTAAGGACAATGGAATTTGATGTGTAAAAAACAAATTCTCCCCTCTTGGATCTTTACCTTATGCTACTACTGCTTTATCTTCACACTACTAAAACATATTGGTGAAAATACCACATTACGTAGGAGCCTTTGCAAACACTGCATTAGAGTTGGCCTCTGCCAGTGGCCTGTTAAGGATGAGGCACTAAAAGCTAAGAAGCAGCTCTGGAGTTCACTAGTTATGGAGACTCTGTTGTCGTGGCCACCCTCTTGGGGGAGTTCCAGGTGTGAACAGGCATCAGAGATATAGAAAGATAGATAAATAGACCAAATTCTGTGTGAATTTCCTTTATGAAATCATGTAAGAATATAAATACTATTTTATCTAGAAAATATATAGGCCTTATAAAACACCATTAACTGGGGTACAGTACTTAATTCATTTGATATTCAATGCAATGGAGTCATCAGTATCATTGGTAATATACTTTCAATCTTCTTTTTGTTTCTTTAATCAAGTATAAAGTGTTGATAACTTGTGAAGGACTTTAACAAAACACAAGCCTTCATCTCTTGCTACAAAGCATAAACAATGAAAAACTAATGCTTGTAAAGTTGTACAATAATTCTTTCGTATATTTTGTGAAGAATACCTACAGTTGCTTGTCTGAAAGATAGCAAGCAACTGTGAGTTAAACACGGATAACTGAGTCTACTGTACAACACAGTACAGTACACATGTTAATCATTATCTCAGGCTTAGTACAACTTAGAGTTTTTTTCATTTTACCAAGCCCTTCTGCACAAGATGTTTGAAGTAATGAGGATCTGCTGTTTAACACTATCAAAACTGTTTTAAATACTTTTTTTGTAATTTCTTTAAATTTCCTTGAGCTGCAGTACCATACTTAGATAGCTAACTACATTTGCTGTATATTTTGTAGACTGAATAAAAATTTAATGTTTATTTGTTTCCTTTTGCCCTATTTTCAATGAAATCGATTCCCAATTCCATGTGGTGAATTAGGAAATACACATCCTCCAACTATGAACAGTGTGCTAAACATGAAATATGAAATTCCACACTTACTTTTTCACTCTGCAACCTAAGGTGATTCATCAAAAGTAAGCCCAATGTCTCCATTCATACAACTCCCATATGTAAAACATCTCAGCTGCATTTGATCTCAAAGAGTTCCTCAAGCATCCTTAAGGTGTTTCCAGCATTAACTATTATCACATAGAACTGACTTAATTAGAGATAGACCTATTATTGATTTGATAAAGAAAAGTGAATCATAGGATGGGGGAGGGGGCAAAAATTCTGGGAGCATTGAAGAATGTGTGGAAGTCGAGAACATTATCTCGGAAAGCAAAAATGGGTATGTTTGAAGGAATAGTGGTTCCAACAATGTTATATGGTTGCAAGGCGTGGGCTATGGATAGAGTTGTGCGGAGGAGGGTGGATGTGCTGGAAATGAGATGTTTGAGGACAATATGTAGTGTGAGGTGGTTTGATCGAGTAAGTAATAATGTATCTATATAATTCTTTTTTTTATTTACTTTTTTTTATTTTGCATTGTTGCTTGCCCACTTTTATGGAAATATAAGCAAGTTCTTAAACCTCAAAGAATTAAAATAAGTGTTGTGAAATGCCAAAAGTTTGAATCTCTAGGTAACTCCATGAGCCACCCTATTACACAATAAAAAATGGTATAGCGGATATACATAATTCAATTCATTCTAGGGGAAACTAATTTCATATTGGAATGTAATAATATCTCATTTTCACACGTACAGTACACAGAGAATAATATATAAATACTTTCCAATAACTTTTGCCTTACTTTCAAGTCCCAAGATGTGTCTAATGAATAATATCCTTGATGATGTTGTGGAGTTCGAATGCCTTTCCAGCACAGAGTCCAGCCCAGTCATCACTGTTAAGATTCCAAATCATCACTCCTGCAACACCAGCATCAAGGATCCACTGTGCCTAAAAAGATAATCAACTTTGAGAAATGCCCATTTCTCAGTTCATGCTAACAGATGTGAAAGGCAAAAAACAATTTCAGTATCCTTTTATCAAAAGCAGAAAATCCTATTTCAAGATATTCCTTTCTAAATAATTCAAATTCAATACTCCTCTATCGGTTACTCCACACTTCTACATTTCCCTTTCTTTTCTTAATATCCTACTTCTACTTTTACATACTTTTTAAGGAGATCCTAATTTTTTCATACATTTTGTATTCTACAGCATATAATTTGTGATTTTCTCATCTGACTGCCCAACCTAGAAGCATAGATCTGTTGGAAGAACCTTGCATTTTCCAAATGTGCCTTTATTATAGTATCTGTAAGCAGAGAGGTAGTTCACAACAGAAAATATTAGGGAAAAACCTTATTGAAATGAGCCATCCAGCACTAAATACAGGAACAGCACATGATATAACAATAAAAAGACAAACAGACAGTGATGTTGCGATTATTTGTGGGAGAAAGACCTAATAATAGCACAATACTAAGTTTTGTGAATTTCATTCAGTTCAATGGTTCTCAATACAAATACAGAGTTAAAGACTGGAGGCCCATATAACACACTGTATATTGCTCGTCAGTATCAGAGAAATCTTAAAAATGGATATAATATGTGCATACAATCTTGTAAGGCACATTCCTAAGCCACCTTATTCTCCAGCTGTAGAAGCCCCAACTCCAGCATCAAGTTTATGAAGAATTTTCAGCGTATTGTCTGAGAATCACCTTGACAGAAGTTAATGCTCCTAGTTGCAGGACACTGCTTAAATGCCAAGCTCAGACATAAGGAAAACATCTGCAAATCCCTCTGGTAGTGAGTGAGAGAAACATGCAGTACTAGCTGCCAGGTTCAAATGCACAAACCCAACTGACCTCAAGAAATTAAATGTCTTCCTCACGATTTTTAAATTCATGGGGGTGATTGAAGTTGTTGCAGTTTACAAAAATCAAATAAAACTGCAAATAATTGTAATATCAGTGTATCTGGAAAATTTCCAGAGTACATCTTGTGCCAAATGTGGTCTGTGATTAACTATGGGCTAGAATAGAATGCATCATGAATGCATGTTGCCTGCTAATGATATACTCAAAGTAAAGGCAAAGGACTATTTCATGAAGAAGTGGGGAGACTGACTATTGTATGCATTTTATGCAGTCTTAATTAAAACAGAAAAAACTTATGTCTCATTAACATTTCTGCTATCCTATCTTTTCAATCACCCCTTGCTTCTCTCTGTTCTATCGGTATCATTTTGGACACTGTTCTTGTGAGCAACCTGTATGAACAACAGCATCCATAAACTGGAATTACAGCAAATGTTTGGCTGCTGATTGCTATATCTTCTATGTGGACACCAGCTGCATGAGGCTCAACCTTTATGGCAGATCCTTCTTTCCTCCTATGGCTAAGCTGTGGAATTCTTTTCAGTTATTTGTTTTCCTATTTCTATAACTTATCCATCTTTAAGAGTTGGGTCTACAATTACCTGAGGAGCTCAAATCAATCTTTCCTGTATTCTTTCTTCTTGTACCAAATATCTTACCTTTCATCAAAGGCCATACTTTGGGTATGGTTTTTCCCATTGCATGTTGGATACTATGAAAAAAAAGTTCACATACTTCTTCAACCTACACTGAGGCTGCTAATACATATGTACAATTTTTTTCACCTTGGATACTGAGGCTAAAATCATTCTCTTCTCCACCCTCACACATAAAACAGCTCCATTGCTATCTATTCTATCTATCTATATATCTGATTCTCATTCTCCTAAGGAACTCCCTCAAGGGGGTTGCATTGTACACAATTAAGTATATTTCTGGCTTTCTCACCTGAAATATCCACGACAATCGATTCACTCTGTGTCTGTCCACCTATTATGTGAATTACCTCTTCTCTTTGTATCTTGAACGAAACAACAAAGTATTATTAACTCTCCTGCCTATCACATCAATGGAACCATCCCTTTCTGTTTACCATAATACTGCTGGCTTAACGAAGCAAATCAAGAATAAACAAACAAATCCCTTATTTGAATACATCTATTCATTTATAATATACATATACCATAGCCCCCATCCACAACCAAACCCTATGAACCACTCCATTGTTTATCTTCACCACTTCATCTGCCCTGGTTCAGCCCAGTGACAGCATATCATCTCCCCCTTTATACCAAATCCAACCAACCCATTCTATCCAATATGAAACTCTCACCTACCCTAACTTCAGGCCTAGGTACCTAAAATCCATCCTCACTGCCCCCTTTCTTCTCATTCCCTCCTTCCACCTCTAAAATATATCTTTTTTGATCTCCATCCATCCTCTCCATATGACCAATCTATTTCAGCACACCATGGGCAGCCCTCTTAATCTGACTGCACTTACTACTACACCTATCTCTGAAACTGTCATGCCTTACTTGATCAATCTTTCTCACACCACACGTATCTCATTTTCAACACATCCAACCCCATCCTTTCCTTTGTATTCAAGACCTATAAAACACTCTCACGGCTAGTATACATTCAAACATGCTCATCTTTGCCCTTACAGACAAATCCTTCCTTTTGCAAAGTCCTTTGTGCACCCAAGACTTTTGCCCCATCTACCACCTTGTGACCCACTTCAGCCCTCGTCTTTATCAGCTGCCATGGTTAGTCCCAGGTATCTAAAACACTTCACTTCTTCCAGGTTCTCCTTATTGAAACTTACTCTCTAACCATCCCATCTCATCCCTCTACTGACCTTTGGTTCACTTCCTCTTTTCACATACTATGCCAAACTCTAACACAAGCATCTGGAATCTGCCACCAAAGCTGTATCATTTGCAAACAGCAACTAGCCTCCCACCTGAGAATACTGTAGGCCTGACTTTTCCTTAAAGACACCAGCATTTAACTCCTTCACAAACCTACCCATGGACTCTGTGTGTGTGTGTGTGTGTGTGTGTGTGTGTAAGGCATGCAGAAGGAGGAATGTCATGTTTTCTTTGGATATGAAGCCATACAACTCTATAATTCTCCTCTTCCAGAAAAATGAATTATACTAAAAAGTTCAAAGAAATACAAATACCTTATCTTTGATGCTGACAGCATTCTCATAAGAAATCCAGTCTCTCTCCCTTACAGCATATGGGACTTTACTTTCATCATCAAAGTAATATGTGGCTCCTTCCTTCACAAAGATGCATGCCTCGGTATATGTCAGTTTTCCACTGAACATGCCTTCATCAACTGCTGGAGCCCCAACATTGTGCCATTCACTGGTAAGCAACCTGCAGAATCAAATGTGCATAAACAATACCTGGAAAACTATAAATACAAAAATACAATATAAGTAAAGAACAAAAGGCAGGTTGCCCTTAAATAAATGCAATGATGTAGTGCTAGGAAAAGACAACAAAGGCCACATTCTTTTACACTCAGTCTCTAGCTGTCATGTGTAATGCACCGAAACCACAGCTCCCTTTCCACATCCAGGCCCCACAAAACTTTCCATGGTTTACCCCAGATGCTTCACATGCCCTAGTTCAATCTACTGACAGTACGTCGACCCTGGTATACCACCATCATTCCAATTCACTCTATTCTTTGCACGCCTTTCACCCTCCTGTATGTTCAGGCCCCGACTGTTCAAAATCTTTTTCACTCCATCTTTCCACCTCCAATTTGGTCTCCTGCTTCTCCTTGTTCCCTTCACCTCTAAAACATATATCATCTCTATCAATCTTTCCTCACTCATTCTCTCCACATGTACAAACCCTTTCATTACACCTTCTACAGCTCTCTCAACCACACTCTCTTTATTTCCACACATCTCTCTCACCTTTCCATTACTTGCTCGATCAAACCACCTCACACCACATACTGTCCTCAAAAATTTCATTTCCAACACACCCACCCTTCTCTGTACAACCCCATCTATAAGCCATGCCTGGCAACCATATAATACCGTTGGAACTACCATTCGTTCAAACATACCCATTTATATAGAAGGGACTCCTGGGGCAGGAAGTAAGTAATCATATATTAACATATCATCATTACTAAAATATTATACTTTGTCGCTGTCTCCCGCATTAGCGAGGTAGCACAAGAAAACAGACGAAAGAATGGCCCAACCCACCCACATACACATGTATATACATACACGTCCACACACACACACATATACATACCTATACATCTCAACGTATATATATATATATATATATATATATATATTTTTTAATTTTCCAAAAGAAGGAACAGAGAAGGGGGCCAGGTGAAGATATTCCCCAGTCCTCTGTTCTTAACGCTAACTTGCTAACGCGGGAAATGGCGAATGGTATGGTATGATATATATATATACACACAGACATATACATATATACACATGTACATAATTTATACTATCTGCCCTTATTCATTCCCATCGCCACCCCGCCACACATGAAATAACAACCCCCTCCCCCTCATGCACGCGAGGTAGCGCTAGGAAAAGACAACAAAGGCCACATTCGTTCACACTCAAGTCTCTAGCTCTCATGTATAATGTAACAAAACCACAGCTCCCTTTCCACATCAGGCCCCACAGAACTTTCCATGGTTTACCCCAGACACTTCACATGCCCTGGTTCAATCCATTGACAGCACGTCGACCCCAGTATACCACATCGTTCCAATTCACTCTATTCCTTGCACATCTTTCACCCTCCTGCATGTTCAGGCCCTGATCACTCTTACATTACTAAAATAATTCTTCATATTTTTTTCTCTTATATTTATTCACCATTTCCCACATTAGCAAAGTTATGACAGGGACAAATGAAAAAAGCCTCATTCACTCACATCCAGTTATTGTACAAATCATATGAACATAAAAGACCTCTAATTTCTCAATAATCAATATTAGCAATAAAAACTGTATGGATCCTTACAGAGTAGCAGCAATGGAGAGATCAAATTTAATGTGTTATGTCTTACTTCCAACTGCGTCCAAAAGTGGGTATCCCAATGATGAGCTTATCTTTTGGCATTCCTCTCTTCATCCAATACTGGGTAACCCAGTGGATATTCAGTGTAGAAAAATAACCTTCCTCATATCTGGATTTAGTTAGTGGAGCATTATGACCAGTGAAGGGCATGTATGGTTCAAATTTGTGGTAATTGTATCCCATAACAGAAACAAAATCAACATATCTGAAACAATGTGAAATAAATTTCTTATTAACATTTCTTATACAACCTGAAAAGGAGTTACAAATCATTATGAAAAAACTATGTAGTACATATCACTGTCAAGAGGAATTATGGGACTTCTTCACCCTAAGTTTCTTTAAGTGTCAACCAGGTGGGTGTTTAGACTGGTGGGCAGTGACCTGGTATGTTTTATTTCATCTCAAAATATCTACTTAAACAGTCATTGTAGGTGAAGAGTCACTAAATATAATACTAAACCCTGATATCTTTGATTCAAAACACATGCTATGAAGCCCTGAGCCCTTAGACATTCTAATGTCCTTTACAACAAAATTGTTCCTTATAATCAGCATATAATTCAGCACTAATGTATTATACTAATATCCCTAAACAATAATCAGACAACACACTCACTTGGCAAGTTGATCAATTTCATATGAACTGTCAATGATGTCTTGAGATCCTCCAACAGCAACAGTTAGCATGAGTGGTGGGTGAGATGCTAACTGGAAGTACGCAATACATAATAATAAAAAAATCCTTTATTCCCACTCATATACCAAATTGTATTAGTTGTATCTATATAATCTAACAGGGCTGTACAGAAACAACTGTTCTGCAGTGTCACTAAAAAATTACTCTCTTATTTCAGGCCTAATGAAATATCAAATCAATGTAACCAAAACATAGACAACGACATTACCTAAAAACCAATCCACTTAACTCATTCACACTTTCAAGATTTATTCGACAGTTTCCACATCCAATACAAAGTTAAAAAGACATAAAAAATATGGAATGCTCGGGACCTGGACTTTGCTGAAGATTACATTTTTCTAATTTTCTAAGCATATATACATTAATCTAACTTCCAGTGCACTTAACAAGTTTATCTTCACCTGCCACACTCAGAAAGTATGTTTTCCCCATCATATCAATACTAATTTGGTCCACAAGTTTTTAGAATAACACTTCAGTTCTCTGCGCATTGATAATATTATTGCACTGTATACTCACAAAATACTCTTCATCTCTTCTTTGTAACTTTCCTTAATATTATGGTTTATTTGATAGCTTTGCACAAGGTAAACAGGCTGATGAATGTTAGCCTTAAATAGACTCCCCATATGTCCAACTACAACATGACAAAGAACAAATGAACAACAATAGCTTCTCAATATGTGTTAACATTATAAATATACCATTAATCTGTGACTGATCTTGTAAACAGGATTTGATCCCTAAAAGTCATGTAAGTAGAACATGGAAAATTAAGGAAAAGTAGGTGATTAGACTAAGTTTTGACAGTGAGGCTGGCTGTGCAATTGATATTTCTAATATAGAAAGGAAACAAATTTAGAGAAAATAGAAAGACAAATAAACAGATTTTCAGAATCATATAAAAAAGTTATACTTCTTTTTTGAAAGAAAGTGTTAGCATACCTTGAGGGCATTGTTGAGCTGAAGAACAAGATAGTTAAACCTTTCCTTCTCCTTTGGGTTTTTCTTCCAAGGTGGCCATGCTGGGAACTCCCAATCCAAATCAAGGCCATCAAATCCATGGGTGATTAGGAATTTATGAGCATTGTATGCAAAACTACATGAAATGAAAAAAAAAAAAAAGCGTCATGTCACTTATTGTAAAATAAAAAACTACACCTGTCTAATATACAAATCAGTTACTTTCCACATGCAGGGCTTGTTACTGAAGAGTCAGGATCTATTCAGTACAGTAAAGTACTAACAGTTTAAATCAACTTGTTTTAGGACTTATACATCAGTACATTTCCAAGTGAACTAGTGTGCATAAAATGCTGAGATAAACCCCTACCCTAGTGTCCCCTCAGTGTTAAGTTGTAGTTTCAATTTTTCACTATCAAGCATTCTAATCATCATTTTTTTTCTAAACAATATATAAGTTAATCAATCTGAATAAATTGCTAGCACTAATAACACCTGCACAAAAGTAAAAAAACTCTAATACTGTTCTGTGATGAAAAATTGCAAAAATACATCCATAAAGATGAACGATAAGAGAAACTTAGCCACTGTTAAGCAATCCACTTGCCTCAGTACAGGAAATATAGTTTTAATGGCTTACATGAAGATCAAGTGCAATACACTTTTCGCTGTGAACAAAGAATGTTGCTTCTGTTTTGATTAAAGAATGTTACTTCAAATGGTAAAATAAATCTAATCTTCGCTAAGAAGTTCCAAATTACCATTTGCACAAATAAATGGAGCTTTATCATATATTGGAAGTAGTAGCTGGTAAGCAGCCAAGGACCAGGGAGGAATATTATCAATATTATCCGCCTGGGTATTAGGAGGGATAGTGACATCTGCGTAGTCAGCCAGCACTTCAGTGGTTGTCAAGCTGCGTTCTTCTGACCCAGGTAGCTGTCTTTTCTTCCTGCTTCATCCACATGTGGACCACAGGCATTCTGTCCACAAACATGCAGTCTCTCTGTCACACATAACACTTGACCATGCTTAACTCACAGAGCTCATTCTTCATAACTAGATCTTCCTGTGCTGAGCACTATGTACAAGCCTTGCCTTTTGGCAAGAAGCAGTAGGCAGGAGCATTAGGTGGAAATATTAGGTAGAAGTTGTCAGTAGGGACATTAGGCAGAAGTAGTGCTAGACTTGCCATCTGCTAGTGGCCTGTTAAGGGTGAGGCATAGAGGCTAAGAAGCAGTACTAGAGTTCACCAGTTATGAAGACTCTATTGCTGTGGCCAACCCCTTGAAGGAATTTCAGAATGGAACAGCTATGAGAGATACAGAAAGATAGATAGATTATCATATATCAGAAAATCCTATCTAATGGTACTCTGCACTGTCTGTACTCTCTAAGTGTTTATGCTCCACTTTTCATAAAAGCAGAGAGATAAACACTACAACTTACATAGCTACTCCTCTGGGATCTTCAACAAGGGAAGAAAAACCACTAGTAATGCTCAAGAGGACCTGAAGGCTTGGATTTTGCTTCTTCATAGCCACTACTTCTGCATACACCTGACAGAAAATAAACAAATATCAAATTATGATATTTTATCCCTAGGGATACGGGAAAATGAATACTTCCTACGTATTCACTGCATGTTGAAAAAGGTGACTAAAAGGGGTGGAAGCAGGGGGACTGCAAATAAAAATCACATTTGCTTTTTTTTTCTGGAAAATCACCATAAAAAATAATAACATTTTTCCTCTCATCAATTTTATGAATTGGAAAATATTCATAAGTGGTATATATTTACAGCTTTACTAAGTATTTCTCACATACACATATTTACAGCGGATTTTCAGTCCACCACATGTGAATACTGCACATGAACATATTCATTATTCTTTAATGATAAAGTAATACACTACAAAGATCAATACATGAAAAACAACAAAATGATACAAAGAACAAGGGTCTCAAAATACATGATCAACTATATACAAACTTTGCAGCACACAAAGTGTAAATCACTTTCCAAATTTTTACAGCTGACAGTGTTGGTACAAGAGATGTATTTGTATGGATTGCCTCTTTCCACTCTCATTCCAACTGGCAGGCACATTTTATCAGTACAGAGAGATGCCTTATGTCACAAGCAACATCTAGCACTGGTAAAAACTCCTGAGTGTCATAAGCCATGTAAGACAAAGGGGGAAAGTAAAACTAGTGTGCATGCTCATTGTCCTCTGAGCAAATCAATGATGATCTTTAAAGCGCTAATGATATTAATGATGATTTGGCAGATATTGAACTGATGACTCTAGGAAAGTCTTCTTGTATCTCTAGTCATTCGTAGAGGTGGAGAAAAGACAAAGATGTTTCAACAAATGTTAACATACCAACCATAAGTTGAGTGCAAGTGCAACCCTGCTAGAGCATTAGCTATAAATGTCTTTACAGAAACAACTATGGTCAATATTACTGATATTCCTTGTTTTTGAACTACCCATCATTCAATGGCTTGATATTCTTTTTGAATTTTCAATAACCCAATAACCTGTGAAACAAGATTTTGTGGCTCTATACTTTATGGGTAAAATCCTGTATATAACATCATCAGTACTGAACACTAAAGTAGCACACTTATTACTGCAGAAAGTGATTAACACCAAAATCTGTTATTTCATAGCCAATGTATGTTTATTTTCCTAACAGCAGAGTCTCATTCAAGAAATCAAAGTTATTCACTTACCCTTCCAGCAAAGAATTCAGCAAAGAATTATCTTAATATTTTGCAGCATTTGATATTTTGTTAAGATATACATGTATACATTAAAGTATGGGAAGCAGCAATCTTTACAGTACCTTGAAATCTCCTTCATCCAATGGGACAATGGTATCATTTTCAATTCTGGCCTTGGAAATAATGATATGTGTACAAAGGGTTGGATCAATCTTTTTTATAGTCAGGTGGGTTTCAGTGCTTCCACTGCCAGGTAATGAGAAATAGCAAACCAGTTTTTGCTTCCATCTACATGTCTGCTGTTATTCATGGGGAACTCATGTGCTGAAAATAAATTTTGTCCTTATTAGTATGGTACTTATGAAATCAGGTAAATAACTCTATTTAAAGAACCTATTAAAACCTACCATTACCTAGGGACCAATATCTACTTTGATTTTCAATGAACTATACCAGTATCAAATCATGAAACTGAAGTAAACCACGAAAAATGTTAGGCTAATCAATGCAAAATCAGACAACAGTAATACACAGCACGTACGAACACCTCATTCAATCACTGTGGCTGTCAAGATTTACCTTAAATTTCATATTCTAGATGAAATACACCAGTCACATCCATAAATGAGCACCACCAACACGGCACCAGATGCCAACCAACATACGACATATTGAATGGCCATGCAATTCCCAGCAGCCGACAAGTTTTATGTTGGTAAATTTCAACTATCATTTCCGCTAAAGGTCAAGGATTTCATGTGCTCCTCAATATATTTCTAAAGCCTTAGTTCATCTAGTTCAAAACAATATAATTTTCTGCAACTCTCACTGAATTTTCTAAACACTGCACTAACAGTGAAGAATATAAACCAAGAATAAAGACTAACATTTAGAGATAACAGTGATGTGGAGCTAATCTAGACAATTAATGCATCAGTAAAATCAATAAACCTAATGAGCATCCTTTATGCATACACTTTACTTAAAATTTCTAATATAACAAAACTTGGATCTTCGTACGTCATTCATTTTACTACAGTAAGATATCACTATGGCTCGTCGTTTTCCCTATTCTTCACGGATCAATTAGATTCATGTTCACTAACCCTTTAGTGGCTGGAGGTGGCGATGATTTTGATGATTCTGTATGATAACGTGTTTGGGTGTTGGTATACCATCACAGAAGCAGCGCCAGACCCACACAACCACCACAGTCCACAGCAACGCCACACACACCACCACACTTCTCCTGTCCCGCCTCATCTGTTCTGGTAATGTTTCTAGAAGGATCCTCATCTTGGCTGAGTATGATCTCCATCAGCCTTGTCTTCCTTTATCCTACAGTCATGTGACGATGAGCAAATGTCAAAATTCATGTTGATAAACACCGCGTTCGTGGATGCGATCCGATGGTGGTGTTTCCGCAACTGTTTTTTTCCCTTTAAATTCCGGATTTACTTTCTTTTATGACGGTATCCACGACAGGAACACTCCAAAGGGATATAAAGGCATCAGAATGAAAATTCTTAATGTAACAATGAACAACAAAAGCAGCAAAAGAAGAGGAAATTTGAAGATTTCCTTAAAATCATTCACGAAAATAAATGACATGAAATTAACCCGAGGAATGTCTCCACTGCCGTACTCCCGTTTCGCTTCATGGAAATAGAACGCAAAATATCAAACATATTGTTTCAGAGGTAAAATTACGGTAGTGGAACATGAAAGCCAAAAAACTTTTTTCAACATAGTTTTAGATAACAGAGAAGCATACAGAGATCGTGTGATAAGCTCGCACCTCTTGTTTTCAATGTATGTATGTTTTTGACGGATGGACTACAGTATAAAGATTATCATACAGATGTAAGGTCATTAAACTCCTACTTGACCTCATCCTCTGCCAATCAGACTCTCGTGGATAAAGATATCAGGTGAATACCTATTTTTGAACACTTGTTTTAAAGTACCAGAAGAGTTCTACACTCGTAGGGCCCCAACTGCTGATGGCGTGTGTATGGTTCTGTTGTACACTTCAGATAACAATTCTTGAAGTGCATTTAGCCTCTGATGAAACACTGAACCTCAGATTATCCCTACAGTCATATATATGTCGAGCCTTGGTCCTTGATTCAATAACACATACGAGATACAATTCTAGTACAGTAGTAATTTACAAACCCAAAAATGGTAAGTTAATCTGTGCTTTGAGCGAAAATTCAATTGTTTTGAATATTTCAATGAGTCGTCATAGGTGGTATTGGTTCCCTTACGTCCATATAAATGTCTGGAATGTTACTCTAGTCTTCACGTTGCAAATTCTTAAAGCTTATGGTGTTGCATAAACTTTCTCTTCATACAGTATTAGCACAGTATTAGGGCGTAGCCCATCTCTACACTGGTCTATTTTTTTTCTTTACCATAACATTAGAATGACATTTAAACGATAGACATAAAGTGCGTATGATGTAAGTAATGTTGGCTATCCCAGTCACTACATGATGCTGTAATATATGATGTGGTACAGAACATGGTTATATCACGGTTACTTCATGGTGTCCACTGTATTTCACTATACTCGCATCGTTGATAAATTTGTGTTGTGGTGTTCGTTGTTTGCTTTCACCCCTTGCTGAAATCTTTGCACTAAGTTTCTTCTTGCAGTATTCTGGATGTCTCAATGCAGCTAAGGAGTAAGACAACTCTATCTCTTTATGTACGATGACTTAAACCCTTGAGTACGACAACAACTTCTTCAGTACCATTGGGAACCTTACCAAGTCATAACAATTATCATCGGGTTCGTCTCCATCACCTGTTTCCATCATTATAACGGCTCGTGGCAGATTCATGAATGAAAATATATATAATCCTTCCTTCCTGAATGAATGAATGAACGGATCGCGCCATCAATGAAGCAGGTATCGATGCTTTATGACCAGCCTGAGGTAGGCTAGGAAGGCATGATGAGGAGGGAGACATATCTTGCTGCTCCAAACGAAGTAAAGACATTCAGCTCATGACCTCATGCGTATGTTTAACACAAAGGAATGTCTCTTCGTGCATGACAAATTTTTTTACGCTCTCACACATGTATTTTATGAAAAGAGTGAATTGGAACGGTGGTATACCGGGGTCGACGTGCTGTCAATGGACTGAACCAGAGCGTGTAAAACGTCTGGGGTAAACCATTGAAAGGTCTGTGGGGCCTGGATGTGGATATGGAGGTGTGATTTCGGTACATTACACATGACAGCTAGAGACTGAGTGTGAACGAATGGGGCCTTTTTGTCTGTTTTCCTGGCGCTACCTCGCAGAAGCGGGGGATAGCGATGCTGTTTCCTGTGGGGCGGGGAAGCGACAGAAATGGGTGAAGGCAAGTATGAATATCTACATATGTGTGTGTGTGTGTGTGTGTGTGTGTGTGTGTGTGTGTGTGTGTGTGTGTGTGTGTGTGTGTGCACCCACCCACTACAGCAGTACAGACACTGTGTCAACATATCCAAGACGCATTATGTCCACAATGTAAATATAAAAAACAGGACACCAAACACTTACTAAATTGCCCTGCTCTTACTCCACTCAGACGCCCTCACAACACTTTTATGATCTGTGGTCCCGACTGGTGTACGTAGCCAACTCCCTGAGCGCTGCACGAGCCTCATACAGACAGTATACGCACATGTGTGAACACATAACGAAAATTAATGAAACACGCACCAGCCGAGGAACCTCTGCAGAGGAACGTACATTAGAATTAGGATCATAAACGAGCGTCCGGTGTTTACACCTAAGGTGTCATTATAACGAAAGTCCCAGAGGATCCGGCAGGCAGGGCGCCTCTGTTGCGTCGACACTTTCATTCACTCTGACACATAATTTTTTACCCTAGGCTCCAGGGAAATCAACAGCGAGAGATAATTTAAAACCGACTGACATATGAATACATGACAAGCAGAGGAAAGGGGCTTTGTGTGTGTGTGTATATATATATATATATATATATATATATATATATATATATATATATATATATATATATATATATATCTTCTGAAACCGCACTGCTCTTCCCCAATCTGATGCTCTGTACATGCCTTCACCCTCTCAATCAATACCCTCCCATATAATTTACCAGGAATACTCAACAAACTTATACCTCTGTAATTTGAGCACTCACTCTTATCCCCTTTGCCTTTGTACAATGGCACTATGCACGCATTCCGCCAATCCTCAGGCACCTCACCATGAGTCATACATACATTAAATAACCTTACCAACCATTTCAGAAGTGGTAGAGGATGTGTGGATCAGGTGTTTGCTTTGAAGAATGTATGTGAGAAATACTTAGAAAAGCAAATGGATTTGTATGTAGCATTTATGGATCTGGAGAAGGCATATGATAGAGTTGATAGAGATGCTCTGTGGAAGGTATTAAGAATATATGGTGTGGGAGGCAAGTTGTTAGAAGCAGTGAAAAGTTTTTATCGAGGATGTAAGGCATGTGTACGTGTAGGAAGAGAGGAAAGTGATTGGTTCTCAGTGAATGTAGGTTTGCGGCAGGGGTGTGTGATGTCTCCATGGTTGTTTAATTTGTTTATGGATGGGGTTGTTAGGGAGGTGAATGCAAGAGTCCTGGAAAGAGGGGCAAGTATGAAGTCTGTTGGGGATGAGAGAGCCTGGGAAGTGAGTCAGTTGTTGTTCGCTGATGATACAGCGCTGGTGGCTGATTCATGTGAGAAACTGCAGAAGCTGGTGACTGAGTTTGGTAAAGTGTGTGGAAGAAGAAAGTTAAGAGTAAATGTGAATAAGAGCAAGGTTATTAGGTACAGTAGGGTTGAGGGTCAAGTCAATTGGGAGGTAAGTTTGAATGGAGAAAAACTGGAGGAAGTGAAGTGTTTTAGATATCTGGGAGTGGATCTGTCAGCGGATGGAACCATGGAAGCGGAAGTGGATCATAGGGTGGGGGAGGGGGCGAAAATTTTGGGAGCCTTGAAAAATGTGTGGAAGTCGAGAACATTATCTCGGAAAGCAAAAATGGGTATGTTTGAAGGAATAGTGGTTCCAACAATGTTGTATGGTTGCGAGGCGTGGGCTATGGATAGAGTTGTGCGCAGGAGGATGGATGTGCTGGAAATGAGATGTTTGAGGACAATGTGTGGTGTGAGGTGGTTTGATCGAGTAAGTAACGTAAGGGTAAGAGAGATGTGTGGAAATAAAAAGAGCGTGGTTGAGAGAGCAGAAGAGGGTGTTTTGAAATGGTTTGGGCACATGGAGAGAATGAGTGAGGAAAGATTGACCAAGAGGATATATGTGTCGGAGGTGGAGGGAACGAGGAGAAGAGGGAGACCAAATTGGAGGTGGAAAGATGGAGTGAAAAAGATTTTGTGTGATCGGGGCCTGAACATGCAGGAGGGTGTAAGGAGGGCAAGGAATAGAGTGAATTGGAGCGATGTGGTATACAGGGGTTGACGTGCTGTCAGTGGAGTGAATCAAGGCATGTGAGGCGTCTGGGGTGGACCATGGAAAGCTGTGTAGGTATGTATACACGTGTGTGGACATGTGTATGTACATGTGTATGGGGGGGGGGGCCATTTCTTTCGTCTGTTTCCTTGCGCTACCTCGCAGACGCGGGAGACAGCGAAAAAAAAAAAAAAAAAAAAAAAAAAAAAATATATATATATATATATATATATATATATATATATATATATATATATATATATATATATTTATATTCCTATGAGTCCACGGGGGAAATGAAACACGGTAAGTTCCCAAGTGCACTTTCGTGTAATAATCACATCATCAGGAGAGACACAAGAGAGAAATATAAGAAGTCAGCTGATGTACAACGAAGAGACGTAGCTAGGACGCCATTTGGGATAGAGGAGAAAGAATACTTCCCACGTATTCCCTGCGTGTCTTAGAAGGCGACTAAAAGGGGAGGGAGCAGGGGGCTGGAAATCCACCCTTCCCGTTCCCGTTCTTAATTTTCTAAAAGGAGCAGAGAAGGGGGCCAAGTGAGTATACTCCCTCTAAAGCTCAGTGCTCTGTTCTTAACACTACCTTGCTAATGCAGGAAATGGTGAATATGTAATATATATATATATATATATATATATATATATATATATATATATATATATATATATATATATCGTTCTTGTATGAACGATTTGGTTCGTATGTTACTAAAGAAAATGAATGTAGGGTAAACTATGATTAATTGGTTATGAATGCCAGATGATGACAGAGCTAGCGAAGTGAGGTAGTTATGTGGGTTGGACTGTTATTGTGAGCGATTATATCAATACAGGTTTTGCTACGTTAGATAAATGTGTGTTGGTAGTAAACCCCGTAGATTTATTCATCGATATTAAAATATGGTTTGAAAAGTTCATAGACTCTGTGTTCTAGTTATGATAATTATGGGTTTATAAGTCCGTAGACATTTTGACAAAATGAAACACAGGTAGTCGCGCCCGTAGATTTTTCATAATTTTGAAATTCGGGTTGGCAGGTCCGTTTATGTTCTAAAACTCGAGAAGAAAAAACACGAGGATGACAAGAAGACGCGAAAATGCATGAAACAAGGGCACACGAACCATCATGAAGACAAGAGGCAACTAACCATCATGAGGAAGACAAGACGCGAACCATCATGAGGAAGACAAGACGCGAACCATCATGAGGAAGACAAGACGCGAACCATCATGAGGAAGACAAGACGCGAGCCATCATGAGGAAGACAAGACGCGAACCATCATGAGGAAGACAAGACGCGAACCATCATGAGGAAGACAAAACGCGAACCATCATGAGGAAGACACGACGCGAACCATCATGAGGAAGACAAGACGCGAACCATCGTACAACTGAAAGCCTGAGGAAAGTATTATTCCCCAGGGAAGGTTTTCATCGCGAGGAGTTCGTCATAAACGTTGCCATGAGGAGAGAGAGAGAGAGAGAGAGAGAGAGAGAGAGAGAGAGAGAGAGAGAGAGAGAGAGAGAGAGAGAGAGAGAGAGAGAGAGAGAGAGAGAGAGAGAGAGAGAGAGAGAGAGAGAGAGAGAGAGAGAGAGAGAGAGAGAGAGAGAGAGAGAGAGAGAGAGAGAGAGAGAGAGAGGAGTCAGATAGATTGTTAGGGGAGAAGCACACTGATGCAAGATGCGAGAACAGATAATTATGTCAATGTGAAGGTTGTTCAAGCAGACTGTAGACTCAGATGTGAGGGTCATTACGCTAATGGTCACAAGTTTCCTCATAAACAATGGGTAAAGTCCGGAAACTAAAGATGAGTGGAGGACGCAGTGATATGTGTCAACAGTGAAGGAAACAGCGGGTTAACGTGTCAGCAGTGACAGGAAACTAGTGCTGCTGTGTCAGCAGTGATGGAGTGAGCCTGACGGAACACCAGTGGGGCTGGAGAAGAGGGTCATCCATCTCTCGTCTCGAGGAGGTGTCGGGGTTCGATAAGAAGGACCTGAGTGATGAAGACCAGTGACCACCTGATGCAAGGGTGGAGGGTGGGGAAGCGGATGACCAGACGGTGCACTTGCTCCTCCCTCTTTTTGTTATGATTGTCTTTGATGGGAGTAGCGAGGTGGTGGTGGCGGGAGCAGGGGAGACGAGAGGTGGATACTCTATCTATCAAGGTTTCTGACCTTCGTGGATGAAGGGAAAGACGCAAATGACGAACGAATTCAGGAATTATCTTTCTTACGAATGATAATATTCCCTGGAAGGCGAATCAGCTGAGTGTGTTGTGAACCTTAGGAAGGTTGTTTGGCGGAGAGGAGGCAAGACAGAGGAGGAGGAGGAGGAGGAGTGGTGGCTGAAGCTAAGCTTTCGTAATGTGTGTAAGGGGGAGGGGGATCATACGGGGGGGGGGGTGTCAGGTCTTTAGTCTAGTGTGATCCAGAGTTTGGTGGCTTCGTCACGACCTCTGGATCACGACTTCATCTTTGACTTTCAGATATTATCCTCCAGCCTTCCACTGGACGCTGGTGTAGCACCACACCACCGATGACTCGAGAATGTTGGTTCGGAACCTTCGTCTGCCAGGGTGAACGGTGTTCTGGGTGACCTTACATGAATGTGGCATGACCTTATGACCAGCGGTCATGATGGCACGACGTTTGACCCGACGCTTAATGACCCTACCAGAGTATTGCAGTGACTGTGATGCACTACACTGCAAGGACGTTACTATCTTCCCTGGAATACTTGTTGGCACTGCCTGGTGACAGTGAAATACTGGACGATATTGGCACTCCTGGAACGACTGTGGCACTGCTACGACACCCTTGACACCGCTGTGACTTGTAAAACACGTGTGACAAAAATGGCACACTTGTAACACTGCTGGCACACATATGACACTACTGAAGAACATATGACACCTCAGGTACGTAAAGGACACAGATATGACACGTATGACACAATTGGGAACAGTGTCTATCATACTGGCACACTTCTGACACCTCCAGGACCACCCCCCCCCTCCCAACACTGAAATGTTCACGACACAACTGGGACGACACAAGAGAAACTGGGTCACTGTAAGTAGTGTAAGTGTAAGTACGCAGGACGGGGTTAGGGCCTGGGGCTTCTCTTCCCTCACCACAACGGCCCAGCCATCTGGGTCTCCCGCCATAAATTATCATGATGGCAAATTTTACGCGAATTTATCGGCCGTCCATCACAAGGAGACCTTCTCCAATACATTCTTCTTATCAGGATAAGGTCAAGTGCCTCACAATCTTCACGATTTTGATCAAAGTACCCGCCCACCTACAAGGAACGCAGGCGAGTTTTTTTCCCCCATTACTTAAGGTGGTTACTGTACAACATGCTTGACAGACCCGTGTAAATGTACACTCCATGTTAACAGCCCCATGTAAATGTACACTGTATGTCTGACAGCCCCATGTATATGTACGCTGCATGTTTACAGTCCCATGTAAATGTACACTGTATGTCTGAGAGACCCATGTTTACAGCCCCATGTAAATGTATACTGCATGGTCATAACAGCTCCTGAGGGCTGTTTGTGCTACCTTTAGAGTGGCGGTACAATCCCCTGTGATCCTATACACTGTATGGCTATTAATAAAACCTGTGAACCACTGACACAGCGTCCAGAGCTGAGGACGATTTACCTGCTCTCTACACACTGCACAATATTCACACCAAACGACTTCATTCGACAGTGTATTAGTGCGGTATATTTTGGTGTATTCATTTCAGCGTTTTCGAATCCCTGTAGATCAGTCCTAGATAAAAGGTTCATGCAGGGCTGACCTGATCTGTTCGTTAACATACACACACACACACACACACACACACACACACACACACACACGAGAGAGAGAAAAGACGACAAAACGAATTTCCTTTCTGGTCACAAAATGGTCGGTTGAGGGGATTCTATTTTTTTGATTCCGTTCAACAACAAAAAAAGAAAAAAAAGCAATTTTTCTTTGTTACAGTCAAAGGTGTGGAGGAAAAAGGGGTCACCAGTCTGTATTTTTAACTGTTACATTTCCTGTGGCCTCTGTGAAGAATTCTGTCGTCAAATGAGATAAAATGGAAGACAGGAATAGTTTTCTTCTCATCTATCTCTTCCTCAGCAAGCCAATGTGAGGGGAACTAACTCTCTAACTGTTCATACGAAGGTTGGAGGAGACCAGGTCATCCCAAAGGTAACTAAATGTTGCTTTAGTTTGACTTACATTTGACCATAATACTGCCATTATCACAACGTAAAGCTACTCTTCATCATATGATCATGGATTACTCTTCACTATCATAACACTCGTATAACTTCCAGTGGTAAGTGATATACTGACTCTTGAATAACAAACTTAAATCTCGGTATATTTGTCTTGCTTTCCCAAGCAGCAATGCTGGAATCACTCCTTCTCCATATCACCAACCATGTCCGAGGCATGATGGATATTAAATCACATATTTACCATCTTCAGAAGAAGGTTTCATTTGATATATGATGACTATAAGACTTATACTCTAAAAAGCTCAAGTCTGATCCATCTGTCGTGTTCCCTGGACTTGTTGATCCAGTGTTGCCCAACACAGAAAGACAGAGTCGACAGAACTCGCCAAACTGGCTCGAGTGGGAATAATACTCCGCCCAGGGGAGAGGCACTGGCAATACTGGTGCTTTCAATCGACCACTGTTGTATGAAATTGGCGCAAAACTTTGAGGTTCTTTTCATAGATATTCGTTTTTCACTGTGTTCACTGATGTCCAGAGGAATTACAGAGGACGTCAATACTTGTCAAAGTATTAGTTGTTAGAGTTGTGAGGATTACGTTAGAGTTGTGAGGATTACGTTAGAGTTGTGAGGATTACGTTAGAGTTGTGAGGATTACGTTAGAGTTGTTAGGATTACGTCAGAGTTGTTAGGATAACATTCATAATGGTTCTCTTGATTAACTGACATAGTAGAACTCTCTCTCTCTCTCTCTCTCTCTCTCTCTCTCTCTCTCTCTCTCTCTCTCTCTCTCGACCAATATTAAGATGTTATCATAAACAATCTTTAGAATATGAAACCCAGTAAACCTTATGATAAGGAAATAAACAACGATGAGCCCTTTTTTTACACCGTGTGGGTAAACAACAAACAGTTGTGTGAACGAGACGAAGAGAATGGAAAACGAGGACACAGGAGCGACATGGTGGACGGAGAAAGTGAGCTAACACATGTCTGAGAGAGATGTGTCAGTATAGATTTATGGTTGCTGTTAGTCTGGACGAGTGTGGGAACAGCCAGTGACGTATGGGAACAACGTTTGGTCGTTATGCTGGCAGTAACCAGTAAAAAATACCCCATTAAAACAAAGGAGTTTTGTTTGAGCTGGATTATACATATTCAGGAGTTAGAGAGAAGCATTGTATGGTGAACAGAAGGTTAGATCTCTAAACACGAGTTTACTCACATGATAAAAAAGTAGAACGAAGATGGAAATGAAGTAAAGGTTTACCCAATATCTATATTGTAAAATGAGAGTCCAGTACTATTCCAGTCATAATGGTTGGGTGGCTAAACTCCAGCATATACCCTAAGGCTGTCCGTGTGTTTGGTATGTATATATGTAAACACTGATGCATTGAATCTATATACACTACACAACACGATGGCTGGGAGATAGACGACACGTAAAATATATTCAAAGTACACAAAAGCTATGACTAAGTTGATCCTATACAAAACAGAATATCGTTGTTACTTCAGTAAAAGTGATCGCTTTAGTGTATAAATTTATTGTACCTACCCAAAGGCGGCGAACGATCCGGATAACAAATTTCAATTCATAAAATTTTGTCGTCACATCAATACTAATTTGATATTTACGTTCAACAGAAATTACTTTGTTTATTTAAAAAGATGGTCACGGAGGGGAAAAAATGAATAAGCACAGCGTTTTTCCCGCTGTGGTTTCAGTTCGTGTGCAACTCATAATTATCAGTTTGCTAACTGCGTTGTATGACGAAAGGTCACACGAAATGATCGTTAGTTCCCCTTAAAGGCAAGTGTATCCAGAAGTCTTCACGAGACAAGGTATGGCGGCCAGGGCTTGGCGACCAACGGATAGATGTGAGACTAGCTTACGGGGAACACTATACACATACTGAACACTGTAGTTATACTGATGTCTTCAACACACACACACACACACACACACACACACACATACACACACACACAGCAGTCTCAACACTGAAGCACCTGTATCCCCGGTAATCCTTGGGTGTAGGACACATTCTCAGTACACGACCCCTCTCAACACCTCCACACACCACACAAGACTGATGCTTACCATCCCATCCGAGACCGACGCCATGTCTCACTACGATAAAGTAGTCATCGGAGACTTCGCCATTTGAAAGACTTTTCGAGAAATAATCTTGTGGAGATGATCCGTCTTCTTTTAAAAGAGACGCAACGTTTACTTAATCTGGTCCGTCTCCAAGCGAACCCAGATTGATGGAATTTGGCGCGAAATCTTCCCCAACTCACCACAAGTCGGTCGGTTTATTCGCACCGGACTGGAGGAATTCTGGTCTTTTCAACCTGTCACTGAAATTCTGTGGATTAATTCTGTTTTCAATATCTGGAAAGCTGTTATATTTAATACGCTTTTCAGGACCAATTAATCCAGCTTGGCAGATAGAGCCACAATATCAGGAAATTATATTACTTGAAACAGGAAGTAATTTCATTACTGCAATAGCTTTTCTTTTTTAAATGATCTGAGATTAAAATGTATTTTTGCACTGAAAACGGAACAAAAACAACTAGTGGGTATGTGAAGCCGCGCACGTGTATAAAAGTGATGCTGGAAACTGTGCAAACATTTATTAACAGGAAGAAGACTTGGCTTCATGTGTCGGGAGGAACGGATGTGAGATGCTGGATATATTCACACGTCGTATTCATCTTAGTCATGACCCTGAGCGGTATTGCTACGCGTCCGGCTTGTCCTGCGAACACGACAGTTCATACCCTTCTGAACGTTCTTGTTCTTCCCATCTGACAAGGTGTTTACAAGACCTGGGAGGTTGTCATTCATCTCCGGGATGTGAGGAAGGTGGTTCTTGTCATTTACGTGAACGAGAACACAGCACACACAGTGTTTACCATCGCTTTGCCTTCCATTAACACGAACAGGTTGAAAGATTCAGCCTACTGTGGGCACAGCAGAATTACTGAAACATTAATGCCTCAAAATGAATTAAATATGTTTGAGATAACTGTTCAATGTTTTATGGAGTCCAAATGTAAAAACGAACCAGGTTCAGCTACATAATTATCTATCATCCTTTGTGGCAGGATTGCTGGTCTAGCTCTCTGTCTCATTAAAACTAAACCAAATGGATGAAAATTTTAGTATATATTCTGTAAAGACATCATACGCGTTGCTCCTCCTCCTCCTCTTCTTCCTCTTTCTTTCTTTTTTCTATCTTTTGTCTTCCTCCAACATCCTCGATGTGGACTCTTCTCTGTGATTGCAGTCCTTTACACTACAAACACAACAACACTGGTCATCTTTATCTTTGTCCAGCTCTGGCTTCATCTTCCCAGAAGACTCAGGCTTCACAGTCGCGATCATCGATCCACGGGGACGTCCGCGGCTGAGCTGGGTAAAACTCGTGTTCAGAAAGTGGTCTGTTGTGACCACGGGTCAGTATTCTGAGTGGTTAATGTTGATTACCACTGATGTTACGAGGTGTCATTAACCTTACACATCACTAATCACAACCTAGCTTAAATATTACTATACGTAGTACCGTAACTGTTGTTCGTACGTGGAGTCAACAATGTCTCGGATCTATGATGTTTCTGAATTTTTTGAACAAATCTTGAAGTACAAAAGCCACCGATGGATCCAGAGAAGGATTACTGTCTTCCCCTTGTTATATTCCTCCACATCAACAGTTTATACAACAAACTGCCTGAACTAAACTGTCGAACGACTTCAAATGGACAGCAGACCGTTAAAATGGGATTTGTCTGCTAGACACAAGTTCACGTCTGCTTGCTCTACAAAAGCTAACATCTGCTCGACACAAGGTAACATCTGCTTGACACAAGGTAACATCTGCTTGACACAAGGTAACATCTGCTTGACACAAGGTAACTTATGTTAGACAAGCTGACGCCTGACAGGTATACAAGTTAACAAATGTATCATATGTGCCAAACTTCCAAAAGACATTTTGATCAAAGAATGATAAACTTCCCCAAGCAAAGTTTATTCGAGTTGACTTCTAAACTCTGCTACATTCTGATCCACAAGAAAAAAATGAAAAGGAAGTTAATTGTCTTACCACCATAAACATTCTGCAATCTTAGCTAAAGATTTCATAGTGAATGTTTTTGAGAAAAAAATTCCTTTGTTTCCTTTCCAACAGACTCACTTTTTAGCAACGAAAACAGAAGCTGGACGGGAGAGAACCAGTTACTATGGATGACATTATAATGAACATGCAGCGTTGCTGTACAATAAATGGAATTATCATGAAATTCATGCATCAGTTATTTATGTGTGAGCTAGGGAGAGGGGGGACGGGTGGGAAAAACTCAGTATAATTGGTTGGTAAAAAGTCGACTGAAAACTGCATTTCACTGCCTGATATTGCCATAATAAGAGTCACACAATTCATATTTCCCAGCAACATTAACCCATAAACAACTTCAGTGTGGGAACGCGACGTGATCACAGGTGTCAACACTACACCAACAAACTATCTATTTTCCTATTTGTTATAAAAGACGGCAAGTGATGTACACGAGACGTCTGTCTATGTTCCGGGATTTGGTATTGACAGTCCTGTCATCGGAGTTGGCCAAGGAATGGGATAAACTTAACCTATTTTCTATCAGATTTATTGTAGGATGGAAGGAAGAAGGGTTGTGGACAGATGTAAGTCGACTCCACCCTGGTCGTGATGGAGACTGCATTCTCAGCATGTATTCTCTGGGTCTGAAAGCAGCCATCGCATGTATGATGACAAAAGGCTGGTGGTACTCATCAATTGTTTCTCACGCGAACAACACAACAAAATTTCAGTCTTTTTGAAATCCATGACAACGCCACATCGTAGTACATACTTGGTCATCTTAAAGTCGGAGGTAAAGCTCTGATGTTATTTGCAGAACAGAACTGCCATCATTTCTCTTTAAAGTCGCGCTTGTGTATGAACATTTCTCACCAGTTCCGCTGTTTCCCAACACTGTCTTGTGGTCGAGAATGGAACATATTAACTTTTGAAAATTTTCTATTTGTGTGGGAGACGCCACAACTCCCTCTGTATCTTGTCAGAGGCTCTACGCCAGCAGGAACCTCAAGTAACATTCCTTGCTCTTAATCTCACCAGAGCGTAGCTTTTACCTGATTTGTTGACGGGAGTTTTACCTAACGTAGACTGATGGAGTTTCAAAAGGCCAGGAACTGAATCTGTCAGAGAACATCGATTTAGCGGCCGGCGGCCAACAGATAGATGAGGATTTCTAACCCAACTGGTATTGTTTTACTGTCACTTTATTTCTGTACGTTATATCATGTTCAGTAAAGTCGCAGTCAAGTACCAGAATTGCTAACAAGACTGGTCGTTCAGAATCGTTTGCTGGGTCAACCGCCGTCATTAGCGTGGCGATGACAAGTCGAAGATGATTACCATATCGGCAACAATACGAGACTATCCAACATCTTTGTTCCGTTACTAAATGTGAGATTACGACAGCTTCTGGACTATGAGAATTTAATGAATATCGCCACCAAGTTTAAAGAGAATAGACAAGCAAGGTACTCGGCCAGACGAGGAATAATTAACAGTGCGAGTATTTTGAGCAAGATCTGTGGGGGAAAGAGACACGGGAAGACTGACGATGAGAGAGAGAGAGAGAGAGAGAGAGAGAGAGAGAGAGAGAGAGAGAGAGAGAGAGAGAGAGAGAGAGAGAGAGAGAGAGAGAGTGTGTTATGGAGGGAAGGCTATTACAGCGAGTGGTGAGGGTCGCTCATTACAGCATTAGATTAACCCCAGTGTGAGTCTTGACGACATCACACGTACCCTCCCTCCCTCCCTTCCTCACTGGTCTCTCCCTCTAAGCCCCTACGACAGGTGTGGGATACGTGTGTCTGGCCTCCTCACAAGACCACAACACCGACGTGATGCGTCACAGTTGGTAAAACTGTTATCTTCCGAGGAAATATCCTTCCCTCTGACCTTCACAATGTTGTCACTTAACTATCGATTGACAGTCGAAGATCGTCGAGTCCTGGTGTGTGAGGGTGGCAGTGCTGTGGGGGGATTCACTGCTGGTCGCTGTTTGTGACACTCCCAGGGCGGCAGGTCCTCCAGACATTTGGAACTGAGTGTGTGGCCTTCCTCGAGTCTTCAGGTCCTCCTCGCCAGCACCCAACCTATTCAACTTCTCAGCTCCTCTGGCGTGAAGTGTTCGCCACACACGAGGGACCCACACACACACACCTCAAACTCGTCCAAACTCACGTTCTTTCTTCCCCTCTGGTCCGTCCTGGAGACAATGTCTCCCCACATCTATGATTTTTTTCACTGTCCTTAATATCACGTACGTCAAGGTTATTATATGGCTTGAAACTGTCACGTTATCTTTCACAGCAGACTTCAGGGTCTAAACGGTATAAGCTAGTTTGACCTGGATGGTTAGGTTCAACTATGTTTACGACAGACGTGCATCGCTATACGTGGCATCTTCCTTGAAGATCCGCGCCTTAAGGAAGGGTAAACTAAGGTATGTCTACCACAGCCAGGCTTACCCACCACAGCCAGGCTTACCCACCACAGCCAGGCTTACCCACCACAGCCAGACTTACCTACCATACTATGATTCGAGAACATCAACACCGTCCAGAGTGGAAGCACCATCACATAAATTACTGCCAGCACAGGTCAACACTGTTGACATTACTGACTGACACATTGACCCATCCATCATGACGACATACGAGAATAACTCACTGTTATGTGACAGCATCACATGAGTCACAGTCTGTGGATTGAACGCCTCCATGACTTATTTTCAACCCTAGTTCCTGGTTTTCATGAATCTTTAAACTCTCTCTCTCTCTCTCTCTCTCTCTCTCTCTCCTGCAACCTTCACCTTTCCTTCTTCGGTTTCAGTGACGAGTATTTCCCGAACCTTCTTCACGAGTTATGAGACCATATTTTCCCGGCACCTTGACCAACAGAGAATGTCGTAGAAATTCATTAAGAATTGTACGTTTTGCTCCCGTGCAGGAGAGTGGTAAGATGTATCATTGCTACAGGATAAAGCATCCTGAACTATTCAAATATCAACGATAACATTCTCTCGTCCCATGAAAAGCCTCGATAAGAATATCAAAGTGGACGAAAAACGACTCAAGAGGAAAATATACGAAAATCCTCGGGAAAGAACGCCATCAAAAACGTCCTAAGAAAGGTCACTACGAGTCCGGGTGGGCATTGTTATGAAAGCAAGATATCACGTTATTCTTATCGCCTGCCTACCCCCCTCCCCCCTCCCCACCCCCCAGAGAAAAATGGCAGCGCGTCGTCTTTACCACCAGCAGACGCACCGTGTGTGTCCCACCCTCGGCTCTGCTTTAAGGCCATGCGTTCCTGCAAGCAGAGATGCTAGATTTCTCTGCGTTCAGCTCATGGGCGTGTATCATCCTCCTCCAGAGGTTCAACCACACATTCTCACGGGCGTTCGAATCTCCGGAATGAGGGTGGAGGGGTGGAGGGAGGGAGGGTGGGTGGGTGATGACGTGTGGAACACATCAGCCAGGGTGACGTGCGTTCCTTGGGTGGAGGGTGGCTAGGGTGGGTGGTGGATGTGGGTGGGTGGGTGGGTATGACGGGTGGAGTACGTCAGCCAGGGTGATGTGAGGTTCTCATATTTCTCGGGTGATCATTGTGTGAGGCCAGGCGCCTTATCTCACTCCCGCCGGGCCCTACCACATTAAAGGGAGCCTCCCAGCTGCACACTGTCGTGCTCAAGGGTAGTACCGTCGTGCTCAAGGGTCGTAGCGTCGTGCTCAAGGGTCGTACCGTCGTGCTCAAGGGCCGTAACGTCGTGCTCAAGGGTCGTACCGTCGTGCTCAAAGGTCGTACCGTCGTGCTCAAGGGCTCGCACCGTCGTGCTCAAGGGGTCGTACCGTCATGCTCAAAGGGTCGTACCGTCGTGCTCAAGGGGCCGTACCGTCGTGCTCAAGGGTCGTACCGTCGTGCTCAAGGGTCGTACCGTCGTGCTCAAGGAGTCAACTATCTACATTAATATAAATCATCATACACGAGACTTGTGCAGTTCAGTAATACACATGTACGTTAAATTCAAACTATCAATGAAACTGCCAATGAAACGTCTCTCCACAAGTGTAAAAAAAAAAAAAAAAAGAATTCCCTCTTAAAATCTATAACTTTAATGCTAGTAAGATATAAACAGTAACTCAATATTCCTCAAAACTCCATCTTGTGTCGTATTCAACTAAAATCCTTTCAAGTCACAAGAAAGAAGAAAAAAAACATACACATACGAGTCTTTTCAACTTCATCTTATGAAGAACACGAGACAAATATCACTAAAAAACCTTTGCACAAAGTTTTTGAATTATGAATTTTACTTACAAGGACTTTATCGAGTGGCGAGGGGAGGGGGGGGGAGGGGGTGGCGCCCAGAGAGAGAGAGAGAGAGAGAGAGAGAGAGAGAGAGAGAGAGAGAGAGAGAGAGAGAGAGAGAGAGAGAAGAAGAAGAAGAAGAAGAAGAAGAAGAAGAAGAAGTTGGCAACTTCCAACTGGTGTGACAATCTATGAATCTTAAGCCAGGAGGACTTGGGGCCTCCTCCCCCCCCCCCCCCCATCAGCCGTAACTTCACACAGTATCGTTCAAAGATCAACACAATCCACCCTTAGTGTAAAAGCCTCACATTAGGAACCATCCGCCTTAAAAAAAAATAAAAAAAATAAAAAAAAAACACCGGACGAAAACTGCACTGACGACAATGTTCAGAACTAAATTTAAACCTGGCTAGAACGGCCTTTACTTTAAACCAGATCTCTCTCTCTCTCTCTCTCTCTCTCTCTCTCTCTCTCTCTCTCTCTCTCTCTCTCTCTCTCTCTCTCTCTCTCCATCCCTTGCTGTCATAGCGTTCATGTGTTGGCCTATGCATTTCACTCCCTCACATAATGTGTTGATTGCTAGATTTGCATACTGGTCTGAGTGGCAACGGGTTCGTGTGATGGAAACACCAGCGGGTGTGTTGTCAGGTGTGTGTGTGTGTGTGTGGCGGGGAGCATACTGGGGTGTTTACCTTGCAACACTGCCCACCACACACACTACCTTTGTGACGTCGGTCCATCTGAACCAACCATTTTCATCAACCTTCAGCGTTCAGTAATGTCACCTTTAGTGCCTCAGGCACGACGGTACGGCCCTTAAGCACGACGGTACGACCCCTTGAGCACGACGGCACGACCCTTGAGCACGAGCCATCAAAGACCCCAGGGTCGTACCGCAGTGCTTTTGAGTCGTACCGTCGTGCTCAAAAAGTTGTATCCCCCACTTCTCACATGCCACAAACATTCACATTTCTCATTAAATATTTTCGTCCGCTTCCTCTCAGGTTTCCCACGTCTCCTTTTCAGTTTCCTCTGCATTAGTCTCTTTTCCTGGTCGGAATGGGAGACTTGGATCTCTCCAACAACAGTAGGATAAGCAACACCTCTCCAACAGCAGCTAAACTCGATCTCCAACAATAGTAGCAGTTCAAGAGTAGCAGTTCAACAGAAGCTACTCTATTTTCCCAACAGCAGTAAGTGTAGTAGCAGCTCTCCAACAGCAGCTACACTCTTTCTCCAACAACAGTAAGATCACTAACACCTCTCCAACAAGAGCAAGGCTTTCTCGCCAACAATAACAACCTCGTTTGCATATACAAGAACACTATTAGTGTCTTCTGCAAAACACTTTGTGTCAGTCACATATCACACACTCTGTGCCTCCTCTCTCTTGCCTACCCTAGACACACACACACACACACACACACACACACACACACACACACACACACACACACACACACACACACACACACATACGCACAGAAAATCGAACCTAGAGCGTTCTCAACCCGCCGTCCATCTTCATCAACTCTGCATACACCTATTTCATCATTACCAGTTTTTCTCCCAGGTTGAGCCTCACTGGTACATTCGGTAATCCTGGGCTATATATCTCTCCTGGCAGTTTAACTACATGTTAAGACGATAATAGCATCTTCCATCACTGATAATGGTCTTTATGAAGATCAAAATATTAGGGTGCATACAGTTCCTTCCCAAACTATTTGTTTCTGTGGTAATACTTTCCCCTCACTACCACTCATACTACTACTACTACTACTACTACTACTACTACTACTACTACTACTGTTACTACTACTACTACTGTTACTACTACTACGAATAATTTACACTCGTACCAGCAGAACACATTCCATCACCAAACAGTTACATGCAACAGTCTTGATGACCCTCTGTATCATTTCCTTCATGTACCTGACCAGTTCAGGTCCTGTAAACACAGACCCAACCTGGACACATCTGTGCACAAAGGATTACAAACGGAAACAGACCAATGGGTCATTTCAAGGCTTGTTTCCGGGAGTGGGAGAGATCAGAAACACACATTCGTATGTAGACAACTGAAATATGTAACTTTATACGTAACTAAGGAGGCGCAAACCATGTCAGTCGTGGACTTATAACAAAACATTTGTTAAATCTATTCGTAAACATATGTATGGTGTTGCATTTAACTGTTCTTATCAGTAAATTATCCACGAGTTTACAGTCCTGTTGAAAAAAAAGAAGTACTTTGCCTCCCCTCAAAGGAAAACGTTTGCCCACGAGTCAGTATCTGTTACTACGAGGGAAATTAATGTGATCAAGAAGAAAAATAGACGTTTAGAATCTGAATAAATTCCAGCATAGCCCATTATAAATACCCTTAATGTATGTCATTACGAGAATGGTTAAGTCATTACCTACACTGTCAAGAGAGGTTTTTGATACATCATTTGGTTCTTAAAGATCAAGTTTCTTCAAAGCTAAATATATTAGGATCAGCACCTGGTAGGGTCGTGACATCCCCCACCCCCCAAACGTGTGTGGCAATCTGACATCATTAATCAGCTTAGGCTGAGCCGCCACCACCAGCAGCAGCAGCAGTGTCTTAAAGCTTTTACGCTTATTGTGGCTCCCAGCATTGATCAAGGGGCGCCCCCCCCCCACCCTCCCCCCATCCCAACCACACATGGGTGCTGGCATTCAGCACACACGAACGCACATACACACACACACATACATACACTCTCACTCTCTCTCTCTCTCTCTCTCTCTCTCTCTCTCTCTCTCTCTCTCTCTCTCTCTCTCTCTCTCTCTCTCTGACCATCCTCGACAGCCTTTATCCCTTGACCTCTTTCGTAACATGTGTGTCCAGAGCACTTTACCTGATCACACACACACACACACACACACACACACACACACACACACACACACACACACATTGCTTCGCCTGATCTGAATAGATTACTTCGTCTCTCACGTTTATTCAGATTTGTTCCTGTTTATATATTTGCATTTTATATTTACTAAGCCATCTCTCTCACCCTGCCATCACGCTGGATTATGTTTCCCCCTCCGGAATTCTGGGGGAGATTGTGACGACCTGTGTGACGACTTGTGTGACGACCTTTGTGACGACCTGTGTGACGACGTGTGTGACGGACTGTGTGACGGCCTGTGACGACGTGAGTGACGACATGTGTGACGGCCTGTGTGACGACAATTTTCTGAGAACCCCCATTTATCATGTGCGACAGACGACCCTCTCTCTCTCTCTCTCTCTCTCTCTCTCTCTCTCTCTCTCTCTCTCTCTCTCTCTCTCTCTCCCTCTCTCTCTCTTAGAGAGAGAGAGAGAGAGAGAGAGAGAGAGAGAGAGAGAGAGAGAGAGAGAGAGAGAGAGAGAGAGAGAGAGTATTATACTAATATCAATCAGTTTCCTGCTAAATTCATACAATATACAGCCAAGATTTCTCAAAGACCGTATCACACCACAACTGTATACCACACTGGGTAACTATTACCCTACCACATACACAGACACCACACCAGAGTTACCACACAGTTACCCAGTAACGTAACACATGGCATTACTAACACAGTAACCATAGCGAGTACAGGCTTCGTGTATGGTCACAGACCAAGACTAAAACCATGAACTTAAACACTGGGATACCTAAACTAACAGACCAAGCCCTGAGGGCTGTTGGTGGCGGGTAACATCGCAAGCCCTGAGGTCTGTTGGTGGCGGAAAACATCGCAAGCCCTGAGGTCTGCTGGTGGTGGTGGGAAACATCGCGAGCCCTGAGGGCTGCTGGTGGTGGCAGGACGAAGACCTAGTCCTGGCTGAGGGCTGATGGCGTGGGAATGGCTCGGGTGTGTGGAGGCATCGCCTCCTTACTTTCTTTTATTGAGGGAAATAACTCTGGGTGGTGCTGGTGGATACAGGTAACTCAGGCCTGGTTTACACACGGTCTTAATGTTTCATCTTTGTTTTATTACGACAATAATGACCAGGGGACTGGAAACTGGCGTTCTCGCGAGTGGATCATCCGCCAGCAACAATACTACGACCTGCACTGCGGGCCTGGGTGGGTTCCCGCCTGCCTCACCACCCACCCACCCACCCACACACACACACTGGTATACACAAGTGGAGGTGGGTCTGGACGGGCCATCATATCTCACAGCTGCACCGTCGTGTGCAAAAGGCTATACAATGAGACAAACACATGGTTCACGCAATAGTGCTCGAAAGTCGTACCATCGTGCTCGAGGGTCGTACCGTCGTGCTCGAGGGTCGTACCGTCGTGCTCAAGGGTCGTACCGTCGTGCTCGAGGGTCGTACCGTCGTGCTCGAGGGTCGTACCGTCGTGTTCGAGGGTCGTACCGACGTGCTTAAAGCGTCACACCTTCGTGCCACATACACACACACACACACACACACACACACACACACACACACACACACACACACACACACCCACACCTCACCCTGAGTCACTCACTCACCAGTTCTGCCACAAGCAGATACACCATCAACAACTGCCATATGCCAGTGAGGCAGCTACAGAGAAGCCATTTCTATTTCCCCACATCAACCTCTATAATATATTCATAGCAGAATAAAAAATGCAGGACTCCGTTATGAAAAATATATATATATTCATATCCAGCTCCCCCATGGAACAAATGATTCCAACAATTGATCCTGTCTGAAAACACCCTCACACTGCATCCGAAATTACAAAACTCATTCTATCTACCAGGGATATACTGGTATATAGCTGGAGACATACCCTGAGTATACTCTTACGTGATATAGCAAATATATATTAAAGCTATATACTTCAAAAGTTATACTGTTGTAATCTTGTGTGTGTGTGTGTGTGTGTGTGTGTGTGTGTGTGTGTGTGTGTGTGTGTGTGTGTTTCGTGTCATTATTCTTGACCCTCAACTATATACACCCGTCACCCACCAGGACCCGTCTACCACCTTGGCTACACCACTGACAGAAACATTTAGAACATAACCAATATTCCACTGTACTATGCAATGTATGACGTAGAACACAGACACTGAGAGACCATAGAACACACATAAATGTTCACGGTTTTACGTCATGCAGAACACATGGTTGTTAAGTCTTCTCTGAGTGTTCGACAGTATTCCACATTGAGGTAATTTAAATCTTAATTCAAATACAGTAATCTCGATTTAGCATATTCAACATCCCAGCTTAACACTGCCTCGTAACTCGTGTACTGAGGACACAAATTATTCACATTTTTTTAAAAGCACATTTAAATTTGGGTCATAAATTTACAGTCGTTTTTCTCCCTCGTCGCAATTAAATATAAAAAATTTTCCCCTCAGTAATTCTTGTTACTCCCGCCTCACTTACACAATAGGGTGTTCATTATAATGTTTTCGGGTCGTATTATTTGGGAAATTCTGATGATTTTCTTTTCTTTTTGTAGCTAGTGGTCCGTTGTCAGCGTTAACGACCGAATGACCCTACCAGCATTATATTTACGTATACATACATACATTAATGTATGACTATGTACAAATATTTATATCGTTCATTGGCTGTGAAGGTCCTCTCCTTAGCCCAGGATGTTGTCTATCCTTTCTACCTCACCCACACGAGAGCTGTTGACACAAAGCCCACGAACACACCCTCTCTGTGCATCTCCTTCATACCACTCGACAACACGCATCTGCCATCTCTTAACTCGCCATTTCTCTGCGGTCAGCGCTACGCGATGGCTCTGACTTTTGGCAAAAATGTCATCATAAGTAAATAAAATTGAAGAGCTGGGATCCCACAAGTGTAGAACAACCTCCCCCTCCCCATAGGGTTACTACTGGACAACCCACATCTCCACAACCACCACTACTAAAGAATTAGGAGCAAGAATGACATAATGTACGATCAGTACATCAAATCAGTTTCAACCTAATATTCCTCACACATTACTGTATTCCGGCAAACATAAAACCTGCAGTCGGGCAAATATTTGCACTCAGCTTCACATTAATGAATGCATGGCTGACCAGAAGCATGAACCAAGCCACTGGATCCGTTGAAAGCATAAAACGCGACATTTAAAGATTAAACAGATCCGGTTGGTGCGTTAATATGATGACAAGCATATTAGCTATTGATATGGCCTACACGGTGAAACTGGCACCACTGCTGGGACACTCGTTCCACAGCTGGGACACTTGTACCACTGCTGGGACACTCGTTTCACAGCTGGGACACTCGTGTCACAGCTGGGACACTTGTACCACTGCTGGGACACTCGTTTCACAGCTGGGACACTCGTGTCACAGGCTGGGACACTTGTACCACTGCTAGGACACTCGTTTCACAGCTGGGACACTCGTTCCACAGCTGGGACACTTGTACCACTGCTGGGACACTCGTGTCACAGCTGGGACACTTGTACCACTGCTGGGACACTCGTTTCACAGCTGGGACACTTGTGTCACTGCTGGGACACTCGTTTCACAGCTGGGACACTTGTGTCACTGCTGGGACACTCGTTTCACAGCTGGGACACTTGTGTCACTGCTGGGACACTTGTACTACTGCTGGGACACTCGTTCCACAGCTGGGACACTTGTACCACTGCTGGGACACTTGTACCACTGGTGGGACACTTGTACCACTGGTGGGACACTCGTTCCACAGCTGGGACACTCGTGTCACAGCTGGGACACTTGTGTCACTGCTGGGACACTCGTTCCACAGCTGGGACACTCGTTTCACAGCTGGGACACTCGTGTCACAGCTGGGACACTCGTTTCACAGCTGGGACACTCGTTTCACAGCTGGGACACTCGTGTCACAGCTGGGACACTTGTACCACTGCTGGGACACTCGTTCACAGCTGGACACTTGTACCACTGCTGGGACACTCGTTTCACAGCTGGGACACTTGTACCACTGCTGGGACACTCGTTTCACAGCTGGGACACTCGTGTCACAGCTGGGACACTCGTTTCACAGCTGGGACACTCGTTTCACAGCTGGGACACTTGTGTCACTGCTGGGACACTCGTTCCACAGCTGGGACACTCGTGTCACAGCTGGGACACTCGTTCCACAGCTGGGACACTCGTTTCACAGCTGGGACACTCGTTCCACAGCTGGGACACTTGTACCACTGCTGGGACACTCGTTCCACAGCTGGGACACTCGTTTCACAGCTGGGACACTTGTACCACTGCTGGGACACTCGTTCCACAGCTGGGACACTTGTGTCACTGCTGGGACACTCGTTTCACAGCTGGACACTTGTACCACTGCTGGGACACTCGTTCCACAGCTGGGACACTCGTTTCACAGCTGGGACACTTGTACCACTGCTGGGACACTCGTTCCACAGCTGGGACACTTGTACCACTGCTGGGACACTCGTTTCACAGCTGGGACACTTGTGTCACTGCTGGGACACTCGTTTCACAGCTGGGACACTCGTTTCACAGCTGGGACACTCGTGTCACAGCTGGGACACTCGTTCCACAGCTGGGACACTTGTGTCACTGCTGGGACACTCGTTCCACAGCTGGGACACTCGTGTCACAGCTGGGACACTCGTGTCACAGCTGGGACACTCGTTTCACAGCTGGGACACTCGTTCCACAGCTGGGACACTCGTTTCACAGCTGGGACACTCGTTCCACAGCTGGGACACTTGTACCACTGCTGGGACACTCGTTCCACAGCTGGGACACTCGTGTCACAGCTGGGACACTCGTGTCACAGCTGGGACACTCGTGTCACAGCTGGGACACTCGTGTCACAGCTGGGACACTCGTGTCACAGCTGGGACACTCGTTTCACAGCTGGGACACTTGTGTCACTGTTGGGACACTCGTTTCACAGCTGGGACACTCGTGTCACAGCTGGGACACTTGTACCACTGCTGGGACACTCGTTTCACAGCTGGGACACTCGTGTCACAGCTGGGACACTTGTACCACTGCTGGGACACTCGTTTCACAGCTGGGACACTCGTTCCACAGCTGGGACACTTGTACCACTGCTGGGACACTCGTTTCACAGCTGGGACACTTGTACCACTGCTGGGACACTCGTTTCACAGCTGGGACACTCGTGTCACAGCTGGGACACTCGTGTCACAGCTGGGACACTTGTGTCACTGCTGGGACACTCGTTTCACAGCTGGGACACTTGTGTCACTGCTGGGACACTCGTTTCACAGCTGGGACACTCGTTCCACAGCTGGGACACTCGTTCCACAGCTGGGACACTCGTTTCACAGCTGGGACACTCGTGTCACAGCTGGGACACTCGTTTCACAGCTGGGACACTCGTGTCACAGCTGGGACACTCGTGTCACAGCTGGGACACTCGTTCCACAGCTGGGACACTCGTGTCACAGCTGGGACACTCGTGTCACAAACTGGGACACTTGTGTCACAGCTGGGACACTCGTTCCCCAGCTGGGACCTTGTTCCCCTGCCCGGGACAAATCGTTTCCCCAGCTTTGGGACACTCGTTCCCCAGCTGGGAAACTTGTGTCAAAGCTGGGAATTGGGGGAACCGGGGCATCGTTTTTTCACAGCTGGGACACTTGTGTCACTTCTGGGAAATCTTAAACTAAATGGCTGGGACACCTTTCAACCAACTTGTTTACACTTTGGGGGCCCCCTGGTTGGGACAAATTTTAAACCAAATGCTAAGCCCCAACCCGGGGGACTGCCAGGGGACACTTGTTTCAAGCGGGACACTTGTACCACTGCTGGGGAAGAACGGGGCCTTTTCCCCTCCCCGGGCATTTTCCAAATACAATTGTGGGGACACTTTTTAAGCGGGCACTGTTTAATGGGCAGTTAAAGCAATTGTTTCAAAGGGGTCTTCAAAAGCTGGGGAAGGTTACAGGGGGGATTTTCCAAAAAAGGGGGACCCCGGTGGGAAAAGGTTTTTTCATGGGGCCCCGTGTGTGGGCAGTTTCAAGTTTTTGGGACAAATTTCCACTGGTTACATTCGTTAAACTTGGGAAGGTAAGTGGGAATTGTAACCCCTTAAACTGTTTCCCCAATGGGCCCCTTTTACAGGGGGGAATTTTTTCACAGTGGGAAATGTTTCAAAGCGGGGGAAAAGGGGTTCCCCAAAACTGGGGCAATTTACCAAAAATTTTTGGGCAATCGTTCCACATTTTGGGAAAGGCAAAATACATCTTCCCAACAATTGAATTGGGAACCCTTTTCCCCGGGGGATTGGCCGGGGCCCCTTTTTCCGTGGGTTTTGGGCCCCCTCCCGTTTTAACAATTTTACCAAAATGGTGGGGCACTTTAAGGGATTTAACCCCTTACCAAAGGTTTAAAAAGGGAAAGTTTAGAAGCCTTTTTTTTTAACCATTTCCGGGAAAGAGCATCCTCTCCCAAATTTAAACTTTTCCAAAATTTTAAAAAACGTTTTTTTTACAAAAACAGATTCACCGACGTAATTCAACAAAACCGCCAAACCCCAAAACGACGAATGTTAACGAAACCTTTTGGGCCGGGGGCCAATATCCCCCCACCCAATCAGTTCCCAGCATTTCCTTTACGTCACGCTTTTAAAAAGAAAGGTTTTGCAGGTATTTGGGGAGCCCCAAATTTGAGGCCGCCAAAAGGGGCTTGCCAACACTCAACGCGGGAAAACTGCAATAACAAAAATGAGAGAGAGAGAGAGAGAGAGAGAGAGAGAGGGAAAAGGGGAGAGGGGAGAGAGAGAGAGAGAGAAAAAAGAGGAGAGAGAAAAGGAGGCCTGGCCACACCCGGACTATAATAATTACTTCGTGTTGTCTGTTTGGGCCAAAGGGGCCCTTTTTCCTTTTGGGCCCTCCGGCTTAAACACTGTCCCCGTTTTTCCGGGGGGCCGACCCGGGTCCTTAAAAAAAAACACACACACACACACACACACACACACAGTCCAGCAATAAAAGGGTTGACTGCAACATTTGAATACACCTACCTCACTTACCCTCAGCCATTCACACCTCTGAGCACGCAAGCTGAGCCGGATACATAACCATCAGGCAATCCTGTTCTGAACGTGTTCATGTTAGCAATTACATTAAACAACAGTCTTAAGACCGATAATTATCCTTAACTAAATCCTACATAAGACCTATTTTTACTCAGGGCTCATGATATCAGCCTTGGGTCAGTCTCTTTACAAGAGGTCACCATGGGTCAAAGGAGAGGTCACAGCGGGTCGCCTGGGAGCACCAAGTGCCCAGAGGTCAAAAGGAAAAAAATGTCAAGAGAACACAAGTGTTATAGACTAATCACAACATCTCGTAAGAGGAACACTCACAACACAACTCGTCTTCCATAATGATCAACACTGAGACAGTTTATCATCTTTAATAACACATAACTGAGGGAAGACCTGACGATGGTTGTTATTATGTAACACATAACTGAGGGAAGACCTGACGATGGTTGTTATTATGTAACACATAACTGAGGGAAGACCTGACGATGGTTGTTATTATGTAACACATAACTGAGGGAAGACCTGACGATGGTTGTTATTATGTAACACATAACTGAGGGAAGACCTGACGATGGTTGTTATTATGAGCAGGAAGGATCACAACACCAGAGTTATGTGGTACACAAGAATCAATCTCAAAAGTCCACAGCCATTGCCAAGCAACACAGAGCGGTGGGGAAGGTGTATAAGACTGGCCCGTGTGTGCATTGCCTGGACGAGAGAGAGAGAGAGAGAGAGAGAGAGAGAGAGAGAGAGAGAGAGAGAGAGAGAGAGAGAGAGAGAGAGAGAGAGAGGCAGGGGATCCCATAAGATTAATGAAGCTGCAACAAATTAAAACGTCAGCAATACTGTGAGCCGTAATGCCCACCAGGCTGGGAGGGAGGAGGAGGAGGAGGAGATAAATGCTCCTGCAATCAACAGATGGCAGCACATGTGATGGTGGTTGTGCAGTGGTAATACCCAAGTGGAAGATGAATGTTCCTTGCAGCCAATCCACGGCAGCAAATGTTACGGCGGTTGTGAAGTCATTGTTGTAACGACCAATTAAATGCAGTGCCGTGGGTCTAACTACTGATCGAAGGCATTCCCGGGTAAGACACAGAACTTAATTCATATCACATTCGACGTCGGACCCCCTCACTTATACCTAGTGATAATGGTCCCCCTCCCTCCCTCCCTCCCTCTCGACCATCCATCTCAACTGATATATGACTGATGCTCTTTCATACTACATACTCCTTCATCCGGGTCAGTCTGTCTCATCCGTCTATACTCAGACAGAGTCACTAGTGTCGCCTGGTTCACCATCAGGTGCTGGAATCACCATCCGCACCGTCATTGTCCACAAATCACTCTCAGTCATCATCTTCACCCTCACCAGCGGTGCTCGTACTCTACCTCACATACACAAGCAGGTGCCCAACCCGTGTTACCATCAGCTCTTGTCATGAACCAAATGGCATCACTTATCCTCGAAAGCAAGTCATATTAAAGTATATTCTATCGAAAGGAATCTCTCAGACATCCATAATATACAAGTTTGATACAAAATGAAGAGGTAAATACCATCATCTCCCTCGTGTGGAACATCCAGGTCTACCAACACTACTGTAACCCCGCTGTAATCAGCTTCATACAGGGGTACAAACTTATCATCTACAGTGAAACTGTTACACCTGTCAGGTCCACATGAATATATCACAATAATTAACGTAATTCATGAAAATTTACGCATGGAATTATGACGCAGTGCTCCATGATATAAAAGATAGGTAAAATATCTCTTTTATGAAATGTTTAAAAGTCAGACAAATACGGAAATGATGGCCACTGTGCGCTCTCTCTCTCTCTCTCTCTCTCTCTCTCTCTCTCTCTCTCTCTCTCTCTCTCTCTCTCTCTCTCTCCAAATATAACAGACACATAAAAATTCCTCTTAATAATTATGAAAGTTTCCACTCTGCATATTAATGACTTAAGTTTTCACATCAGCAACAATCCATGTTTGTTGTAAACCTTTTTTTATCTTTTTTTTTTCCAACTGTGTATTTGACATCAGACCCCGCCACTCGGGCCGATGTGTAGCACATATGTAGTCCTGTGTAACACATATACTTCCATCATAATGATCGAGAGGACGTCACGTGCACAGGAAGACTTCAGAATGTTTCATGTGTTACTTCAGTTACAGAAAGACCAATGGTAAATGTGCTGAAGTAAATGTGTGTGTGTGTGTGTGTGTGTGTGTGTGTCTCACTGGTTTCGGTGACAATACCTACCTTACGTAAGGAAAATCCAAACAGAGAGAGAGAGAGAGAGAGAGAGAGAGAGAGAGAGAGAGAGAGAGAGAGAGAGAGAGAGAGAGAGAGAGAACACATACCCATGTGGCATCTTGCCAAAGCGACGAGCGAGGCAGAGGATCACTAATGTTTACTAATATCACAAAAATACTGAGAACGTCCACACAACACAATGATGCCAGGCAAAAAGTTCGACGTAAGACTGACATCAGTGTTGCCAGACGTCTCCAGACCGGCGAAAAATCCTTGGGTAAAGTTCAGCTTGACTGACAAGGTTGTGAGGTGCAGCAAAGCGTGGGTGGAGACGAGGAGGGGAGGGGGGGATACTTAAGCTTCAAGCTGACGACACAAGTTCCATTAGTGTTCAGTTTATTCTTACAAGAAATATGAAACCTTGAGGCACTACATATATATATATATATATATATATATATATATATATATATATATATATATATATATATATATATATCATTTATGACAGATAATCTGTCAGAGCAAAAAGACATATCACATGAGAGCTAGGAAGCCATGTTCTTAAATCAGGTCTCGACCCTTTCTCTCCTAAAGCGTTATTTACTATAAACCCTACTGAGGAAAGAAAACTGGATCAATGTGGTATATAGGGGACGACGTGGTGTATTTAGGCTACATCAGGGTATATGATGTCATCAAAACGTAGTATTCTGTGGGCCTTCGCTGTGGGTGGGAGGCCCTGAGTTCAGTACATTATCACTGCCATCTGGAGGCTGGAGATGTGTGAATGAGGCCATTGTTCATCTGTTCTTGACGCTATCTCGCAAATGCGGGAGAGACAATTACATAGGAGAAAAAGGAGAGACGGAAAAAATAAATGATTTACCAACTTCAGAGTGGTATGTGTGTGTGTAGGGAGGGAGGGAGGGAGGGGGATCTGGGCGGCTGGAACTACAGGAACCATGATCTGTCCTCTGGTCATCAGGACCAGCCGGGGGATCCCCGCTTATTACCCAACTGTCACGGGTCATCCACGGCGACACCAGCAGCGACACCAATTACTCCTCCTCGTGCTAGCTGGAGGCGTGGGCTCGGCCAGCGTTGGGGGCGTGGGCGTGGGCAAGACAGACGGGCGAGGGCTGGACAGCGGACGAGCCGTGAAGCACCAGGTGTGGAGGACAGCGCTTGAAGGATGTGGTCAGGGAGCTGGATCTTAATGGCACAATAGGATGGGACAGATAATAAAATGAACATTTTTTACGCCAGGTTTTCCATTCTCAACCCCCTTACTAAAACAAATATGAAGGGGGTGATTTTGCCGTGACCATCTCCCCGAGTTTTCAAACCCGGCCCACTTGTTTTCGGTGTCGCGAAAAATTTTCCTGTTTTTTTTGTTTGAATATTTTCTCTTGGTGCTCTGCTCGTGGTAACGGGCCCCCCACCCGTGTACCAGAAAAACTTACTGTATCAGCCCAGGGAAGCACGAAAACACCATTACCTCTCTGTACCTCCCGTTACCCGCTGTACCTGTCGTGTCCTCGCTGTACCTCCGTGTACCTCGTTTCCCTGCCGTGTACCTCGCTTACCTCCCCGGTACAGGTCTTTAGGTCGATAACGAGATCCGGGACCCATCTTCCCCCATCACTCGCCATGCCCAAATTTAACCCCATCAAAGGCCCGTCAATCTGCCGCCCGCCCTCCCATCCCCCCCTGGGCCATTTTTGGGCCCACAATGCCCCCCCCCCCCCTCAGGCCAACCCGATCAATCACCGCCCACACAAAGGAGGAGCAACCCGCCACCGAATTCAATCCCAATTCGTTATCACAAACGGACGGTAAATATTCCATCAATCTTGATCACCCGCGAGTAAAAATGGTTAGCAGCTGCCCTGGGTCACACGGGCCCGGGGGTCTGGCAGCCCCAGGTCAACCGGGTCCCCACAGGTACCATGGCAAGTTTTCAGTCACAACGAAATGACGGAAACTTTTTTTTTGAAGCTGGGCGAGGGCTGGAGAGGAGAAGAGAGAGAGAGAGAGAGGAGAGGAAAGAGAAGAGAGAGAAGAGAGGAAGAGAGGAGAGAGATCCCACACCCTCAGCACACCCAGGTGATGTCACGGGTCCCTCCTTCAGCGCTGACTACCGACTTTGGTCGGACGCAAGTGGGCCCCCTGACAAAACCCTCCTTGGTCGATAAAATGGTCCCTTGGCTACCATACTTCCCGGGCGACCAACTGGGCCCTTGACGCCAGGAGTAAAAAAAAAAAAAAAATAACAAAGAGAAACGAGAGCCTAACAACCTAACCTGGAACGAACCCTTTTTAAAAGAGGCAACACGAAGGTGGGGACCATGCTCCGCACCGCCGCTAGACTAAAAAACGACCCACACCAAAATCAACTTACAAAACCCCGGCGTCCCCCGCTTGTAATAGGAACCCGGACGGACCGACCGATGCCTAACACGAGCGCAACTCATCCCGTGTAAATAGAAAACAGAATTCTCCCGTATCACCAACATTTTGGGTTTAGAAATATGACGTCTTCCCTGCGCCCAAAGCTTTCTTTTTTCCCTTCCCTGCGGCGGGAAGATGGGATAACTTTTGGGAGCTTACACATCAAAACTCCGAGTTTAAAAAGTTTTACTGGACCCTCCCCCTTCCCTTTAAATACCAATACCTGAGAGTAATAAGTCCCCTTTTCCTCCCCTAAGGGCCCCACACACACACAAAACGCACCAGGGGAATATGTTATTACATGTTCCTCCTCCTCTGTAACATTTACCGGAAAATTTATCTCATACATTTACCAGAAGTATATACTACGCCAACTTCAGCAAAACTGGAACTATTTGTCTGAACAATTTCGTTAACATCAATGAAATTTAAAAAGCACTATAATATTCACAGGGTCGAGGCCCCACAGACACCGCCTCACAGACATTTCTCCCAGACACTTACCTTTACAGGTTCGATTTTAAAATTTTAAGCTTCACAGACCCAGGCTCCCACAGCTCAACTAAACACAAATAAGTTGGCAAAAAAAACAATCAACTTAAACACACACATTGTTGTCACTCTCTTGACCACGAACTATTACGAAATTATGTAAACATATAAAAGTTTAAAAATTGAAGAATCCATAATATTTGTAATTTTGTACCACTAAGCTCACCAGGGAACATTCAACAAATTCAGACCTCACAAAAACTCACGAGTTGACTTTCCCCCACAGACTACAATAAATATAAACAAATGGATGAATAAGTAACCCCTCCCCCATTTCTTTCTCTGAAGTTCAAGTGATTCAGGATACCATAAAACGGAAAAAGAAAAAAATTCACAAGACCCCCCTTTTAGGCTTAGGTCAAAACAGCCCCAAACACAACAAAAATCACACACACACACACACACACACACACACACACACACACACAGGGTCCTCCCCATCCCCGGGTCATATCAAACGAATGCATAACATTATCAGCCCCGATCAAAAAAAGGAAAAACCCCACGAATCTAAAACGACTTCAGGGAAAATAAAATTCCCTGTTTCACATTAATGATAGATTTTCCCCACGCTAATCCCACAACCTTAATTTGGAGACTATCATCCCGAAAAGGTAATTCACTTGCAAATTTACATCGGACGGCGTTATTCACCAACCCGCCTGTTTCCCATTTACATTTTACTGGGGTGGCATATCTGCCACCGAGAAACGTCTCCAGACCGGCGAAAAATCCTTGGGAAAGTTCAGCTTGACTGAAAGGTGTGGGTCAGCAAAGCGGGGGGAGACGGGAGGGGAGGGGGGAACTTAAGTTTTCAAGCTGACACACAATTCCATTAGTTTCATTTTATTCTACAAAAAATATAAACCTTGAGGACAAACATATAATAAATATATTATAAATATAAATAAAATTTAAATTATATAATATATATTTTTTTTTTTTTTTTTTTTCAACTATTCGCTTTTTTTCCCCCCCCGCGATAGCGAGGTAGCGCAAGAACAGGGACGGGCCCATGAGGAAATATCCTCACCTGGACCTTTTCTCGTTCCTTTTTTTGGAAATTAAAAAAAAAAAAAAAAAAAAAAAAAAAAAAAAAAAAAAATATATAATAATATAAAAAATATATATTATTATAAATATATATAATAATAAAATTATATAAAAATTAAAACATTAAACAGATAATCTTAACAAAAAGACAACCAGAGAGCTAGGAAGCCATGTTCTTAAATCAGGTCTCGACCCTTTCTCTGCTAAAGCGTTATTTACTATAAACCCTACTGAGGAAAGAAAACTGGATCGATATGATATATAGGGGGCGACGTGGTGTACATGAAGCCATCAAAACGTAGTATTCTGTGGGCCTTTGCTGTGGGTGGCAGGCCCTGATTTCAGTACATTATCTGTGCCATCTGGAGGCTGGAGATGTGTGAATGAGGCCATTGTTCATCTGTTCTTGACGCTATCTCGCAAATGCGGGAGAGACAATTACATAGGAGAAAAAGGAGAGACGGAAAAAATAAATGATTTACCAACTTCACAGTGGTATGTGTGTGTGTGTAGGGAGGGAGGGAGGGGGATCTGGGCGGCTGGAACTACAGGAACCATGATCTGTCCTCTGGTCATCAGGACCAGCCGGGGGATCCCCGCTTATTACCCAACTGTCACGGGTCATCCACGGCGACACCAGCAGCGACACCAATTACTCCTCCTCGTGCTAGCTGGAGGCGTGGGCTCGGCCAGCGTTGGGGGCGTGGGCGTGGGCAAGACAGACGGGCGAGGGCTGGACAGCGGACGAGCCGTGAAGCACCAGGTGTGGAGGACAGCGCTTGAAGGATGTGGTCAGGGAGCTGGATCTTAGGATGGCACAACAGGATGGGACAGATAATAGATATGAACATGATTACGCCAGGTACCCATTCATCAACCACCCTTACTAAAACGAAATGATGAATGGGTGAGATTGCCTGTGAGCCATCTGCCCGAGATTCGAACCCGTGACCACTTGATTGCTGTGTTGCGAATAATTTCACTGTCTGTTCTTATGTTTGAATATCTTCTCTTGGTGTCTCTGCCTCGTGGTAACAGGCCTCCCTACGCCGTGTACCATGTATAACTTAGCTGTATCTGCCCAGGGAAGCACGAAGACCATGTACCTCTCTGTACCTGCCGTGTACCTCTCTGTACCTGCCGTGTACCTTGCTGTACCTGCCGTGTACCTTGCTGTACCTGCCGTGTAACTCGCTGTACCTGCCGTGTACCTCGCTGTACCTGCCGTGTAACTCGCTGTACCTGCCGTGTACCTCGCTGTACCTGCCGTGTACCTCGCTGTACCTGCCGTGTACCTCGCTGTATCTGCCGTGTAACTCGCTGTACCTGCCGTGTACCTCGCTGTACCTGCCGTGTAACTCGCTGTACCTGCCGTGTACCTCGCTGTACCTGCCGTGTACCTCGCTGTACCTGCCGTGTAACTCGCTGTACCTGCCGTGTAACTCGCTGTACCTGCCGTGTACCTCGCTGTACCTGCCGTGTACCTCGCTGTACCTGCCGTGTACCTCGCTGTACCTGCCGTGTACCTCGCTGTATCTGCCGTGTAACTCGCTGTACCTGCCGTGTACCTCGCTGTACCTGCCGTGTACCTTGCTGTACCTGCCGTGTACCTCGCTGTACCTGCCGTGTACCTTGCTGTACCTGCCGTGTAACTCGCTGTACTTGCCGTGTACCTCGCTGTACCTGCCGTGTACCTTGCTGTACCTGCCGTGTACCTCGTTGTACCTGCCGTGTAACTCGCTGTACCTGCCGTGTAACTCGCTGTACCTGCCGTGTACCTCGCTGTACCTGCCGTGTACCTCGCTGTACCTGCCGTGTGCCTCGCTGTACCTGCCGTGTACCTCGCTGTACCTGCCGTGTGCCTTGCTGTACCTGCCGTGTACCTCGCTGTACCTGCCGTGTGCCTTGCTGTACCTGCCGTGTACCTCGCTGTACCTGTCGTGTACCTCGCTGTACCTGCCGTGTACCTCGCTGTACCTGCCGTGTACCTCGCTGTACCTGCCGTGTACGTAGGGTCGTTATGTCGTATGAACAGAGATGCCGGGAGCCCATCTTCTCCCATCACTCGCCATGACCAAATTTAACCCCATCAAAGGCCCGTCAATCTGCCGCCCGCCCTCCCATCCCCCCTGGGCCATCTTTGGCCCATCAATGCCCCCCCCCCCTCCCTCAGGCCAACCCGATCAATCACCGGCCCGACACAAAGGAGGAGGCAACCCGCCACCGACATTCTAATCCCTCATTCGTTATCACAAACGAGACGGTAAATATTCCATCAATCTTGATCACCCGCGAGTAATATGGTGTATGGCAGCTGCCTGGTCACACGGGTCGTGGGGTCTGGCAGCCCCAGGTCACACCAGGTCCCACAGGTACCTGGCAAGCTTTCAGGTCACATACGTAATGACGGAAACTTTTTTTTTGAAGCTGGGCGAGCGTGCTGAGAGAGAGAGAGAGAGAGAGAGAGAGAGAGAGAGAGAGAGAGAGAGAGAGAGAGAGAGAGAGAGAGAGAGAGATCCCACAGCCCTCAGCACACCCAGGTGATGCTCACAGGTCCCTCCTTCAGCTGCCTGACTACCAGACTTCTGGTCGACGCAAGTGGTCCCCCTGACAACCAGTCCTCTGGTCGATCAACATGGTCCCTTGGCTACCATACTTCCGGTCGACCAAACTGGTCCCTTGACGACCAGGAGTAAAAAAAAAAAAATAAATAACACAAGGAGAACGAGAGCCTAACAACCCTAACACGGGAACGACCTTTCCAAACGAGGCAACACGAGACGGTGCGACCATGTCGTCCAGCACCGCCGCTAGACTAACAAACGACCCACACCAAAATCAACTTACATCCGGTCGTCACCCGCTTGTAATACGGCACAGGACGGACCGACCGTATGCCTAACACGAGCGCAACTCATCCCGTGTAAACAGAACGAACAGAATTCTCCCGTATCTACCAACATCTGGTTCAGAAATATGACGTCATTCCCTGCGCAATGCGTTCTTCGTCTTCCTGCGGGCGGGAAGATGGGATAAACTTGGCAGCTTTACATCAAATCTCCGATGTTGACAAGTTCACTGGACATCCTCCCGCTTCCCTAACTTGTCAAATACTCTGAGAGTAATGAAGTCCCCTTGTTCCGTCGCCCTAAGCCACACACACACACACACGCACCAGGGGAATAGTGTTATTACATGTTCCTCCTCTCTGTAACATTTACCGGAATTCATCGTCATACATTTACCAGAAGTTATATACTACGCTCAACTTCAGCAACACTGGAACTATTCTGGTCTGAACAATACGTTAACATCAATGATTAAAACGCACTTATATATATTCACAGGGTCGAGGCTCCCACAGACACCTGCCTTCACAGACACTTGTCTCCACAGACACTTACCTTTACAGGTTCGATTTCAAAAGTTTGAAGCTTCACAGACCCAGGCTTCCCACAGCTCAACGTAAACACAAATAAGTTGGCAAACAAATACATTCAAACTTAAACACACACATTGTTGTCACTCTCTTGACCACGGAACTATTACGTAACTTATGTAAACATATATATAAGTTTAAACTTGAAGAATCACATGAATATTTTGTATTTTGTACCAGCTAAGCTTCACCAGGGAACATCTCAACAAATTCAGACCTCACAACAACTCTACAGAGTTGACTCTCGCGACAGACTACAATATAATATAAACAAATGGATGAATAAGTCAACCCCTCACATACTTTCTCTGAAGTTCAAAGTGTATTCAGGATACCATAGTAAACGGAAAAAGAAAAAAATATCACAAGACCCCCATTGAGGCTTAGGTCAAAACCAGGACACACACACACACAGTCACACACACACACACACACACACACACACACACACACACACAGGGTCATCCCCCAATCCCCGATGGTCGATGATCATAACGAAGTGCATAACATTATCATGCTCCCGATCATAAAAAGGAAAAACCCCACGTAATTCTAAAACGCACTTCAGCGTAAACTAAAATTCCTGTACACATTAATGATAGATTTACCTCACGCTAATCCCTCACGACCTTGAATGTTGGAGACGTATCATCCACGAACAGGTAATTCACTTGCAATTTTACATCGGACGGCGTTATTCACCAACCCGCTCTGTTGTCCATTTACATTTTACATGGCGTGGCATTATCTGCCACCGAGGAAATCATCAGAGCCCTTGCGTTCCCTTGATGGAATTCACCGTTTTACTGTTTGATTCGGCTTTTTAATGAACGCGTCCAGAACCGTTGACCGGAAATTTAACCTCTAGAACGAGACGGTATAACCCTCTGACGTGACCTTTGACCTGAGGCTGGCGGGATCAGGTTATACATCACGACAGCAGATGCAGAGGTCACACCGTCGTGATGAAAGGGTCGTGCCGTCGTGCTCAAAGGGTCGTACCGTCGTGCTCAAAGGGTCGTACCGTCGTGCTCAAAGGGTCGTACCGTCGTGCTCAAAGGGTCGTACCGTCGTGCTCAAGACACCATCGCAACGACCAGGTCGCATCTTCGACCACAAAAAAATAATGTTCGAGGTAATGGTACATATACTTCACCATCGTCCAACAACACCTGAACCACTCTAGTAAGAGACTCTCTCTCTCTCTCTCTCTCTCTCTCTCTCTCTCTCTCTCTCTCTCTCTCTCTCTCTCTCTCTGTGGTCCAGTCAGTCAGTCCCCAGTCACACCTGCCTTGCAGTCAGTTAGCTCTGGACCGTCTTAGCCAACCGTCGCTAGTGTGTGTGAGTGTGTGTGTGTGTGTGGGGGGAGGGGGGGAAGACAGTGCTTTACCTTTCCCCATTACGGGCGTCAAGCGACGGTTTTTGAATCAGGCGACAGACAGACAGAGAGGGGACACAGACGGAGACGTGGAGACAGAAATGAGACAATAATGAAAGAGAGAGAGAGAGAGAGAGAGAGAGAGAGAGAGAGAGAGAGAGAGAGAGAGAGAGAGAGAGAGAGAGAGAGAGAGAGAGAGAGAGAGAGAGAGAAAACGTCTGGTCAGTTATCATAAGACTACAGAGCAGTTTGGCTATATGGAGAATATCAATTTGTAACCAATGGATGAATAGCTGAATGAAAATGATGATGAGGATAGCAAGGACAACTTCACAGTACGTTATTCATTCGTTCGTAGGTTCGTAAGTTCGTGGGTTAATCCTTCCATGAAGGGAGGTATGTAACATCTCCCTACCATGGTTACAGGTTACCGTCAGTGTTGCCAGAACCCACTGGCGTCGCCTACACACTCCCTTGCCGCTGACCTGGCAACACTGACGAGCGGCGCGACGACTTAGCCAATCTCAGAGAGTCAACAATTTTTAGTTGGGTCTTCATGTAAGTTAACAAGATGTTATGAAACCTGAGTCATATGATTATCATCTTTATTATCATTGTTTCGTCAGATATGAGAAACGAATTGTATGAGCTTGTTACAAAGACGTATGGCTTCAGGTCAGATAATAATGTGTGGCATAGCGGTGATAACATTCAATGATAAAGACAGAAAACTGCTGATGAATGTGTTTCAGCACCACGTGACACACAGCCAGCCACCTGTAGTGTAGTTTGGTACTACACCCACTGCTTACAAACACCACCTGACGCACTCAGACCACTGGTAAAGCCCTCCTCTTTCTCCCACTGACATCAGCACCGTCTACTCTCTCACTTGAACGCACTCACTAGCCTCTGTCTCAGTTCCACAACCGTCTATCCCACTTGCATAATTCCACCTCCACTGTAATCACCACCTGTACCACTTAGACGACCTTACCCACTGCTGATAAGGCCTAACCCACCCACCCACCCTCCCCCAGTTGCATCACCCTCTAACTCCCCCTGTACAGCCACGATCCATCCCACCTACCCACGTACGACCACCACGCACCCCACCTACCCCTGTACAGCCACGATCCATCCCACCTACCCACGTACGACCACCACGCACCCCACCTACCCCTGTACGACCAGTAGGTATAATCATCAGCTAACAACCCCCACGGGAGGGGGGGGATAATATCCGACCAATCAGCGAGCACAATAAGCCTCTGAGGACCAATCAGCGGAGTGAATGACACCTTCCCCTGACGCTCAGGTTCCACCAGTGTCACGTGACGACCCGACACACCTAGCGAGGTCAGGCAATTAACACCTTACCTGCGGCACACCTGAGCTGCTGTGGCTCCAGTGGGCTTTGCTGCCACCAGCAGAAGCAGGTGGCGCTGACGGCAGCTCCTCCAGCAGGTGGCGCTGACGGCAGCTCCTCCAGCAGGTGGTGTAGGGGGGGGAGGGAGTGAGGCAGCTGGCGTCCCAACACTTAACATCTTCTCCGTAAGTAATCTTTCCTCACATACAGTGACCTGTAAAGTAATATAGTCTTGTAAGTAACGCTCACCTGGGGAGTTAAAAAGTATACTTAAGTGTTAAGTACTGTTTCAAGACACGTTGGAGTATATATACATACATATATACATATATACAGTGACATGCAAGTGTTGATACAATACTTTCATAATACCCTTCCTGTCTAAACGGCTGAAGTAACTTGGGGAGAATGTGAGCTGTGGGGAGAGGGGTGAAGAGGAAGAGGGGAGTTAGTAAAGCCTTTCTTCCCCCTCCTCCCCCCTACACCCCTACACACACACACACACACACACACATACCTGACTCAAACACCCACTACCCCTCCGCTATACAATCCTCTCCCCTCTCCTCTCCCCTCTCTCTCCCCTCTCCCTAGACTACAGTAAGGAGTGGATTATAAGAACGGGAGACCAATATGATAATAACCATTTAACCGGAGCCATAAGATATAGTAATAACAATACTGACCATATAAGCGGAGCCGTTTGGTCCAGTAATAACAATATTGACCACTTAACCGGAACTATATAAAGAGCCACTTAACCGGCCGCCCATGAAGCCGGTACCACCACTTCCCCGGCTGGATACGAACGTGGAGGGAGGAGCAGTGGCCTGGCCTGGTCCACGGACGGTGGCAGCACGGACAGGACGTCCGTAGATCCACGGACGCCCGTTATTCTGACACCGAGGAAGCCACGGTATGCCAAGCCACGGTTGTACGACCAAAACGACGACTCGTTTTGCTCAAATGACCACAACACGACCAGAGACTCGAACCGAGCGTCATCTGAACTCTCGCACGACGTGCCAAGACGACCCTCCTATACGACCAACGACCACGACACGCTACCCTCCAAACAATACCAAAAGACCCAAGCTTTATGGAAGATAAAGAAAAAAAACTTATACCCACATCTGGGACGTGCCTCGGGTCACCTTAAGACCTCGTTTCATTCCTTCATCCACCTGGACGAGCAATTCAATCTTTCCCCCAAACACGAGATACCTTCCTTCCTAATGACCCTGGGACATCTTTACCTCAGAGGGGAAATAGTCCAGAGTAATATTAATGTAGATATGCAAATCGCCTGTGCTGGGCAAATGCTGAGGAGTCCAATAAGCCGGCTGTAACTTGGCTAGTCCTGAACACACTTGGGCCTCATCTCTCTCTCTCTCTCTCTCTCTCTCTCTCTCTCTCTCTCTCTCTCTCTCTCTCTCTCTCTCTCTCTCTCGTTTTGAACTTTATTTTCCAGGTTGTTGAGGGGTTGGGTGGGAGGAAGGTGGAGGGGGGGTGGTGGTTCATAAAGCCTGATATATAGCTCAAGGAAGAAAAGAGAGAGAGAGAGAGAGAGAGAGAGAGAGAGAGAGAGAGAGAGAGAGAGAGAGAGAGAGAGAGAGAATTCTTTTGCGGTGAGCACTACGCGCAAGCCGTGTGCATCATCATTTCACAACTGCCACCATCTTGGTCGTCCAGTGTGGACGGCAAGGATGAAAAACAGGTGTCAGAGCTTATGTTCAGGGGCAGTCCATCCTCTGCATCAATCATAAACAAGTATCTGTTATATTCATCTATCTATCTATCTATCTATCTATCTATCTATCGATCTATCTACCTATCTGGTCTGCTGGTCTCGGGAATAAGGCCAGAACGAGTCGTCCAAAACATGTGTTGACGATACATGTTGATCTTCTCCCAGTACAACGGGCGACGAGTCAACCACACCACGATCATCACCCCCACAGGAGGGAGGAAAACAAACAAACAAACAAATAAAAACCTTTACTGGGACACAGTGAGGTTGGGGGGGGGAGGGGGGAGGTAACCAGTCCTTTGATGCGTGATGCCCCTGCAGGCACGCACGCCAACCATTAGAACACAACACACACACACACACACACACACACACACACACACACACACACACACACACACACACACACACACACACACACACACACACACAGCCCAACACAAGCAACTGCAGTTCGATGGAACAATGAATAATTGTCGTGTGTGATGTGTTGCATAGGATAGAGTGCAACACAACGCAAGATCAACAGTGTGTGGCATGGGGCAACACGTGCAATAACCCTTTGTCAACAACTCCAAATATGTGGGGGTACATCACGTCATTAATGGAAGGGGTACCATCACCCTGGTATGGGGAAGAGAGAGACGGGGGGTACCTCTTGCCTGGTATGGGCACAAAAGAGGACACCACTGGGCTGGTATAGGCACGAGAAAGGGGTTCCACTTACCCTGCTGCAGTCGCAGATAAAGAGGTACCACTTCGACCACTCACACACAACGAGGCCAACCCTCCGTTAACAACACACAAACCTAAGGTCATCACCACTACACAGTATGACGGGTGTATCCCAACCACATAACACTCAACTTCTTACCATAATAAGACAACATCTCTGGTGTATACACATTCACTACTGTATTTCACCAATGCTTTAACTTTCCTATCAAATTTGATAGCTTCTATTTTCCTTTTTGTAAACAGAGGCATAAACAATAGAACAAAGGCCCGGGTGGGAAGCCTTATCTCGGTATGCACAGCCAATAATTCTTGCATATTTTTGTAACAAGTTTATGTATTATGATTCTGGTGTGAGAAGTTGGCAATTTGCACAGAGGCGAGAGCCCAGCCACACATCACCAGAGGGCAAAAGTAATAATAAACTGAGTGCAGTCCTTTGAGCTTAATGTATTATGCTTTCTGGAGGGAATTATACTCGTATTACTGGTTATAAGTTATGCATGATGCTTCCTGAGGGAGGATATAAGACTCGTGTTGATAAGGTTATCAGTCGTATGTAAACATCAAGTTGGATAACAGTGGAAGTTTGTAGATAATGAGTTGACCCCCGGACAACATGACATGTTCCACTGTGAATACACTACATTACCACACTACTGTTATAACACTTTCTTATCATAATTATCATAATTTTTCATTCTTATCATAACTCTTATTATAACAAAGATAAATTGGTTGACATACATAATGGGTTACTTTCATTCTTAATGAAGCTGACAGATATAGAGGAATCTATACTAACTCTTGCTTATCCTGGACTTACACACAACATTTTCTTCATTCCTTGGTATTTACTTCATGAATTCTCTGCTCAAGGCCATCTGTCAGCCCATATCCATATAATAAGTACGACTTACATCAATATATATATATATATATATATATATATATATATATATATGTATATATATATATATATATATATATATATATATATATATATATATATGCGTGTGTGTGTGTGTGTGTGTGTGTGTGTGTGTGTAGACGGTCGGGTTTTCGGGCTAAGGTATTTGGGAAATGTAGATAATATCCACAGATGGCTGAGGAAGGCCTTATTGGCACCATCTGCGATGGGGCAGACACCAGCTGTGCCACAGGAGAGTGTTGAGGGAGAGGGGGTGGGTGGGGGGGTGCTGGGGCTGAGGGGGGACCCCGCTATGTGGGGCGTAGAGTATGACGTTCGCCCCGGCGGGGGCTTGATGCGCGTCGGATCACTTAGATGGAGGCTGCTTCCGGGAGAGAGAGAGAGAGAGAGAGAGAGAGAGAGAGAGAGAGAGAGAGAGAGAGAGAGAGAGAGAGAGAGATGGGGGGCCCCTTTGTTGTACGGAGACGATATCTGACATAGGCTGTGATATTCAGACCCTTGAGCACAACGGTACGATCCTTGAGCACGACGGTACGACCCTTGAGCACGACAGTACGGTGTACTCGCAGCAGTGTTATGAGAAAGACGATATTTGATTTCCTTTACATTCTTGCTTTATATCCGCTATATTCCGCTATATTCCCGCTATATTCCTGCTATATTCCGCTATATTCCTGCTATATTCCCGCTATATTTGAGGAAAGTTAATATGGAACAACCTCTCCAACACAGTGAAAAAACAGTCAAACAGAAACCAAGGACAATATACCCTTTAATTTCCCAAAATGAAAACGTCAAAAACATAATTATTCCCCAAATTACCGTTATCAACAACGAACCAATAAATTAACCAACGTATTACAGAAACTGTCAAGAGGTTAGAGTACTCTATTACTGTAATCATGAAACTTGAATTACCACTCTCGTGTAATTAGTAGAGTGAGTTTTAATGACTCTTGGAAGGTCATTACCGCAAGATGCATGTGCCTCCTTTTCTTCGTAAGAACGCCGATAAATCATTTATCGTCTCAAGATTATTATCATTAATCCTTCTAACTCATTTTTCTTTAATGGCGTTTTATTAGGTTCGTTACTTTTCCTTTGCCTTATTATCAACAGTAAAAACGCCTGGTAGGACAGGGATCCGTCAGGGAGAGAGAGAGAGAGAGAGAGAGAGAGAGAGAGAGAGAGAGAGAGAGAGAGAGAGAGAGAGAGAGATACAGTAATCCACGTTCATTGTTTCACATTACACTTTTCCCCACTAATGAACCAATTTCACTCTGCCTCTGTGGAACTTCAGTCTGATTGTACGAGAGTTCTCGTGGCGACTGGCAGCGACTCCGCCGACGGCCGTACCCCGCTTGTCTGCCGGCCGTATAACCAATAGCAACACTGATTTATATATAATGTAATGATACCATATGGAGAAATAATGTAAAACTAATTTATATGTACTATATATATATATATATATATATATATATATATATATATATATATATATATATATATATATATATGTGTGTGTGTGTGTGTTCTGTTCGGAAACAACCGACAGACCCCGTTGCTCACCATTGTGAGACGAAGGGTATTCGAGTACTTAGTATTTCGAATAGTTGTTTCCTATTATGCAGTCCCTTAGCCCAGCGGTTAACATGCCTGCCTCTTGCACAAGGGGTCCCAGGTTCGATCCTGGCTGTTGGAGCTTTGTATGTTCTATGAAGGTGCGCGTTCATATACACTTTATTCGTATATATATATATATATATATATATATATATATATATATTCCTACGACTAGTTTAGTTACCAGAACCACGCTAGAGTCTGTAACCTCTCGTAATACAGCTACAGCAGTTCAATGTAATCATAAACAGAATGACAACAGAATTTACATCGAGACGTGTCCAGGGATGACAACAGAACCTTACACCAGTACAAGAGGTTCACGGAGAACCTGCCTGAACCTTAGACTCAGACAGAGAACCTCATAACTGTCCACCAACCTAAAGTATATCTACACTACACCCGGAACCTTAGGAAACACGCATGATGCAGCTCCTGCCATCATCCAGCTGTAGCAAGACAGAGAAATGCTAATACAAACAGATCACTATGGTCACGTCCAGGGTTCCTGTGATAACAGAGGAGATTAGAAACATGGGGACGTCTAGAGAAAAAGATAATTGGACAGATAAATAAGAGAACAAATATCTGTGATTTATGAACTACGGGAATGTAAACACATCTCCCGTGGACTTAATAGGAAGTATTTGTAGAGCCTAAATGTATACTGTACGGGGTTGCCTTCAACAACTCTTGTTCATAAAATATTCCATTTACTTTATTCAAGTGGGACGAACTAAATTGAATACTGTTCAAGGTGGGGGACGTCACCAGTGAACTGTAAAGAGTGGGGATTAGTTTCTTAAGAATTAATTCGAATCCCATTCGTCTGAAGTACACAGTTTTTCCTCCTCTCTTTTACAGCTTCAATGCTTACTTGGATTCAGGTCAACAGAGATTACTACCCTCACATCTTAATCTTAATTAACATTCACGGGACAGCTATACGAACGCACCAACATACAGCAATATAATTCACTCAGATACATACACCAGCTAAGTACGGTATAAATATAGTCCAACATACAGCAATATAATTCACTCAGATACATACACCAGCGAAGTACGGTATGACTATAATCCAACCATACATCCCATACAACTATACAGACACACTCAACCTGTTATACACCTATAAAGGAAGCCAAGCCATACAGATCACACAACTGTATCCTAACTTAACAACACAGACATCTTCATCTTATATACGACACAGTTGTAGTATACAAGAGGCGTATGGGTATGTCCTTCTTGAACAGAACTCTCACTCCTCCTTGTGAGAGGCCACACGGATCCCTCTCCCCGGCTCTCACCCTTAGGCTTCACTCTCTACTAGAAACCTTAATATGATTCCTTTTGTGTTTGTGTGTGTGTGTGTGTGTGTGTGTGTGAAGCCAAGCCAGTGCTCTCTGTCCTACCAATGATGTATGGGGGAGGGGGGGGGGTGAGAGACCCCACACGGGGGTAAGCCAGAAACTGAAAAATTTCGATGCAAATCTCTGACGAAGGAGAGGCTGCTGCTGAAGGCAACTCGTGGACGAGCCAGTGGAACATAAGATCTTTCACAATAATGATGTTGATATGATCATGGAAATACAAGGAATATCAATTTACACCATGACATTTACATCAGTTATGGAATTATAGAGATAATCACTCCAATAGGGTGTTCTTTATCATATAAATCATATATATCTCATCAAGGTAAAGGTAACTAGTGTTTTTTCACTATAAACATTGTGAACATCAAGTTACTTTTTTTTTCTTTTTTGGTTGTAAGATTAAATTCCCTTTGTATTTATAAGCGATATTCCATAAGCATTTGCTTGCATGAATATCTGTAATTTATGCATGATGTTATCATCTGTGCATGATAAGCAATCATCTGTGCATGATCAGTTATCATCTGTGCATGATCAGTTATCATCTATGCATGATAAGTTATCATCTGTGCATGATCAGTTATCATCTGTGCATGATCAGTTATCATCTGTGCATGATCAGTTATCATCTATGCATGATAAGTTATCATCGTGCATGATCAGTTATCATCTGTGCATGATCAGTTATCATCTATGCATGATAAGTTATCTTCATCTTGTTAGGTTTCTTAACTACCTTACCCACTACTGCCCCTCCACACCCCCACCCTCATCATCCCTTGAAGGATCTTAACAAACGTCCTTACCAACCATCCCCCCAACCCCACACACGGTGGTAAAGAAGACAGACCCACAACTGGAGGTGGACTGCAGCAATCAACCACTCCCGGTACTTTACACAGTATACTAAACCTTACATATGAATCTCTCCGTCTCCTACAGGAAAGGTACGCCCTCAACTTGCACCCACGAAGCCAAGGAAAACAAGTGAGAGTGTATAAATTACACCGGCTCTCGCTCATGAAAAGCTGCGTAATGAAGATGCATCCAGGGCTAAAACACTTAGGCTTGAATTACTCCTGCAACCATAAAACACTCCTCTGCTCATTTAAGAACCCGCTGGTTAGCTTCAGATTAATGAGAATCTTTGCCTTTCTCTTTTCTTTCTAATCTCTGACCGAGCCTAACCATGCAAAGCTTAATTACCGCCCCTTCAAAGTGGCTTCTGCTCTGTACATATAAATACTTTCCAAAACCCTTACATAAACCCCAACGCCCTTTACCTTTCTATTGTATTTGTTCCATGTGGTTAACGGTATAATCAACAGGCTTTTATGAATGTTATATATAACCTAATACATATATTAATCATGTATACTAGTAAGATTTTCTTATCTATCATATTTTTCGTATACCAGGCTATCAGGCTGTGTGAGAAGAATGAGAGACGGGCATAAAGTATTACAGAGCTCTGGAAAGTTCCTGGCTTTCATTTCTCCTCTTTATTATTTTTCCAGCGAGGATGATTTGTGGACTCCATGTTGGCTCCCATGTCTACCATTCATCGTCAGTTTTGGCTAAACAAAGTTACATTACTGGTCACCAGTGTGAGGTAACTCATGAAGGAGTGTGAGGGGTGCGAACGTAGTATATATGTAGCGTTGTTGCCTCTTACATCCAGATTAATGGCCTCGACTCTTAAATCTCCTTCTTCAAACAATATTTCTTACAGGAAATATTTTTCCTGGAATGTACTTAAATGCACTAGGATTTGCCTGGAACTTCAGTATAAGCTCTGAACTCCAGCTGAAGGCAAAGCCTTAGAGCTTACAGGAAGAGTGCGTTATAGTTCTTTAGATACACCTGGAAAGTGATGTTGTTTAGTGCTGGAAGTTCCTCAGTCTTGAACCGAGAGCTGGACGAGTGTCTTGACCCGGTCTGGATCGCAGGGTGAAATGTGAATCCATCGGGGTTTGATCTCTCCCTGGAAAGTGCTCACTAAATCTGGATCGCCGACGGGGAGAAGGTATTCGTCTGGAGTGGACTGCAGTTTTCAGAAAATGTTATTCTAGCCAGAACTACGAGCTGGAAGATGTTCATCGGGCTTGGAAAGTCAACCAGAAGATGGCCTATGTCTGCTCTAGATCGCCGTCTGGAAGGAATAAGTCGCCAAGCTTTGACAGCCAACTGGAAGAAGGACTTTCGCCTGACCTGGATCACTGACTGGATGGAGGGGTTTGTTTGGGTTTGGTCGGGAACAAGTTCTGTGTTCGCCTAACTTGTGTCTCTAGGCGGAAGGTGAAATTCATGCCTGTCGCTTGACCTGGAAGACGATGCCCAAGCCCCACGAATCGTTAGCTGGCTGGATGTAGTTTCCTTGGCCTAAATCGCGAACTCAAAGAAAGCCTAGAAGACTGGTCAAAGAAGACGTTCGGTGAGTCTTAGACACAACTTGATGGGGATCGTGTGACGTGACTGACCACACGTAGCCACGTCCGGGTGTTGGCCCCTGTAACTCCTTCAGACAGACTCATCATTAACTTCGTCCAAATCCTGTCTGGTCTTAACTTCAACATGTCTTTAAATCAGCTTTGTTTCTGCCCCGGAAGTCTGGGATGAGGAAGATGGAGACGGCGGGGGGAAAAAAAAGATACGACAGAAACCCATTCAGAAGGACCTCGACCATAAAAAGAATATGAAGAGACCTTATCATGAGGACGTCTCTGATATGAGAGATTACAGGGAACTGTAAGATCTGTATCTTACTTCTGGCCTCTCAGAGTCGGATATGACCCCTCACGTTGCTGTACCCTCCACAGCAATGATTAAGACAAGGGCGACGCTCCTGTAAGCAGATAATATGACTCAGACCCTTCTTCCCACTGGAGATAATTAGTTCCACAGACGATATATCAGATGTTTTCAGTGGAGTGAGGGTTCCAGGGATTGATCAAAGAGAAGCCCGAACTGATGATGGGGAAATGATTCAGGGAAAAATAAGAAAGCGAGGGGGACGCAGAAAGGGAGAACGGAAGAAACGAAATAGCACAAAGAGAGAAAGAGAGAGAGAGAGAGAGGCAGACATAAAGGGGGGATAGAAACAAGATTAAGAAAAAACAGGACAAGAAAAACAAGGTGCAAAATATCGAGGGAGGGACAATAACAGAGACACATCCAGCCAGGTTAATCAAGGTTCCAGGTCCGCCTAGACCTCCATTTACCTCACACACCCCCCCCCCTCCTCCCCTCCCCAGCCGTCATGACGCGAGGATGGCACATGATTAAGACAAATGGATGAAGACCAGGGGACCACGTGCTGGAGGGGACCAGGGGACCACGTGCTGGAGGGGACCAGGGGACCACGTTGTGGAGGGGACCAGGGGACCACGTTGTGGAGCGGACCAGGGGACCATGTTGTGGAGGGGACCACGGGACCATGCTTGAAGGGACCAGGGGGCCACGTGGAGGGGACCAGGACAAGACTACACTATAGAGATGATGACAAGGATAAATGACAGTGACGATGATGATGATGATAGTGAGGATAGAGCACCACATTCAACATCCGTCATCATCAGTAAGCCCACACACACACACACACACACACACACACACACACACTCACCTCGCTACACCATCAACGACACCATTCATACCACTGGTAATGAACCTTCTCCTCTCACCTTAATTACTTCTCCAAATTAAAGAACCAGACGTGTTTTCTAGACCCACATCTGGGGGAGGTAGGGAGGGGAGAAAGAGGCGGTCTCTAAGGTCTCGGCTCATCTTGTGTTCGAGTCTTAATTCAACACAAATCATTTCCTCGTTTGTATGAAGGACGAGTGTTGTGTGTGTGTGTGGGGGGGGGGGGGGTGGTAATGGTCTTCCTCTGGGGGCCAGAGGGGATGGTTCATGTTTCATGTTAAAGATCTTGAGTCTATTGTGTTCTTCATGACGCACTGAGGGTCATTCACAGCTTCAGCCTCCTGTGCACGACGCAACGACCCTTGAACAAGACGGGACGACCCTTGAACACGACGCAACGACCCTTGAACAAGACGGGACGACCCTTGAACACGACGCAAAGACCCTTGAACAAGACGGGACGACCCTTGAACACGACGCAAAGACCCTTGAACAAGACGGGACGACCCTTGAACACGACGCAACAACCCTTGAACAAGACGGGACGACCCTTGAACACGACGCAACGACCCTTGAACAAGACGGGACGACCCTTGAACACGACGCAAAGACCCTTGAACAAGACGGGACGACCCTTGAACACGACGGTATGACTCAGGGTATGGCGGTCTGACCTTTGATCTACAGACCAGGTCAATATACACAGTGGTCTTTCCGTCGTGCTTAACAATCGTACCGTCGTGTTCAGGGGGAAATATACCGCACAAATTGCGCTCTGACAAGGTATTTAGTCTCTCATGCGACTGCAAGTTATGTTTCCTAATGAAACAATGTTAACGAGGCAACTACTGGTCTGATACCCAATTCTAGGTCAACAACATGTGTCTCGCCTGGTGAGTGTGACCACAGACCTACATCATCATTTATCCCAATTTTGTAAAGAAAAAAGTCCTGAAAAAATACTCTATTACTTTTTTCAATGAGAAAAAATTTTGCTTTAAAATTTCACTGTAGGTCATATTTTTCATGTTGATTAAGATGCTGGGGTAAAAAAAAAGTTGTTTTAGGATCAATAAGTTTTGAAAGTAAGCATTGAAATAATCATTTCTCTAGTATACATCACAATAATTCACTCCATATTATTTGCAAGTAAAGACGCCTTTCATTATGGCATAATCGAACTAATAAATGTTACTGCTTTTGTTCAGTTTAATTGCAGATCTTTCCCCCCTTAAATCTCTTGGTAACTTTACACGTCATAACCCACCTGGAAAATCCTTGACGCCCTTTAGACACTAGACGCAGGATCACACACAAGTGGTGAATGTGACAGTGTGAGGTGGACTGATTAAAAAGACTGGGTGATGTCCGAGGAAGATAATAAACTTGGGTCATTCTGGTCCGGTTATCTTTCATCTATAGATGCGTCCACTTCAGACAATCTCCGTACGGTTATCTTTTATCTATATGTGCGTCCATTTCAGGCAATCTCTGTATGGTTATCTTTCATCTATAGATGCGTCCATTTCAGGCAATCTCCGTACGGTTATCTTTCATCTATATGTGCGTCCATTTCAGGCAATCTCCACTTACGACCAACTTAGATACGTGTCCATTTGAGGGTGGCGTTCTGTATTGACCCCAAGGGGGGAAAGGGTTGGACGATTCACAAGAGGACATAACAATGGAAATGGCGAGGTTAATGGCGCTAAACGGGGCCATCCATTCACAAGTCCGCCCACCTTCTGAGCACTACACGCGATGAAAAATCTAATTATGTACAATGGATGGAGAGGAATCTTGATCTGGACGAACACTCATTATGCGTCTCATTTGCATGACTTCTCGAGTACCTAATTTCTCTCTCTCTCTCTCTCTCTCTCTCTCTCTCTCTCTCTCTCTCTCTCTCTCTCTCTCTCTCTCTCCCCATCTTCCGTCCTCCCGCAGCCGAAGAAGATGGGAGGAGGTGCGACAAATGGGAGGAGGTTGGCGCTGAAAAAGTTAGACATCAACATTCTTGATCTCGGGAATATTAGGAAAGTTCTGAGGCTCGACTGACGTGGATATACACATCTGGACCCCAGACAACCCTCCCTTCCATCCTGGGGATATATATATATATATATATATATATATATATATATATATATATATATATATATATATATCAACTCGAGAAAGACCCCCCCTCCTATTCTTGGGACATATATACACATCTAAACCCATGACGACCCATACATCATGAGGGTTTATATACATGTGAACCCATGACGACTCATGTTTGATGAGGGGTCTATATACATGTGAACCCATGATGATGTGCCCCATCACTGAGGCGAGCACTGGGCAGTGATGTGGTTGACGTCATCACTGACAGACACTGCTGGTGAGTGAGGACATCACTCATCAGTCTGTCTGTCTGTCTGTCTGTATGTACGTCTGTCTGTACCTCAGGCTGTGTTCGTGTGCTAAGGTGTGTACAGACACGAGTCTGTCTGATCACGGATGGTTTGGGCCCAGCCTAACAACTATGGCGGCTCTTAGGTAGATTGCTGCCAGTCACCATCCATTACCCACGCCAGAGGATGAAACAAAACTTTGAACGCTGTACAGGCCGTCCTCTCTCTCTCTCTCTCTCTCTCTCTCTCTCTCTCTCTCTCTCTCTCTCTCTCTCTCTCTCTCTCTCTCTAAGGCTTACCACCTCCCTCCCCCTCCCCTACCCCCCAGCTTCACTGAACCTCCCGTTCGACCACTACCACCACAAGCCTCCCCTTCACAACCCCGCCACACCGCCATCCCATCCCCACGTTAGCACCACTAAAACACCCACTGAATCTCCCCATTATCCTCTCCCCATAAACCCACCCCCCACTGTATCCATCAACCAACGCCACATGCAACCCTTGCCCCATGTCAATTCCACCATACCCCACGACCAAAGCAACCCACCAATCCAACCTCCAAACCAACCCCGAACCACCTCAAACCAACCAACCCCCCAACTGCAGTTTACCCACTCCCCAGTGTCTCTCTCTCTCTCTCCCTCGCACTGCGGTATGTGTTGCAGAACCCAGCCCTCCCCCCTCCTTCCTTCCCCAACTCCAATCACCATAGTGTACGAGGAGTGACTGGCTGCCATGATGGTACGCCGGACAGCCAATGAAATGACGTATTCAACCTCCTGAATGTGTCAGAGATCAGACGCTACGACGCACTGCTCTCTCTCTCTCTCTCTCTCTCTCTCTCTCTCTCTCTCTCTCTCTCTCTCTCTCTCTCTCTCCTCCCCCCCCCCTCCCCCTCGCCTTTCAAACCTCGACAAAGTATAAAACTTTTCCTTTATTTTCCTCCCAATTCTGCATCCCGATATATCAGATTCGGTTTGGGGGAAAGTTAACTTTTTTTTTTTTTTTGGGTGATGTTAGTAGGTTTTGTCTACCAGCGCTCGCCCTACTGAACACAATCACATCCCAAATGTGTTCGTTCTCAATGAAACATTTATTGCAACCATTACCGGAGTATTTAAACCTTACCTTTGCAAAGACTCGGGTCATTACCATCGACCCAACTACACATTTCAGGGCGACTTTGCTCTCTCTCTCTCTCTCTCTCTCTCTCTCTCTCTCTCTCTCTCTCTCTCTCTCTCTCTCTCTCTCTCTCTCTCTCTCTCCTCCGTTCACTCGAAACAATACACACTCAGTAAAGCGACGGTTTTACCTACAAAATGTGGTCGTGAGGGGACAGAAGAGAAGAGAACTTAAGGACTTCTTAAGTAATTAAGTAATTAAGTTCTCCAACGACCATTTGTGACGTCACTTTTCACAGGGAGAAGGTGTCTGACGTTTTAATGTCGTACTGGAGCCAGTGTCTGCTCAGGGGCGCCCTGCCACAGTGGGCTGCGTAGACCGTCTGCTGCAGTGGGGTGTGGCACCTCCCCTGCCATCGTGGGTTAGGTCACAGGGGGACCATCCAAGCTCCCTCCCCGCTGTTCGCTTTACTAACCCGCCCCTGTAAATAACCCGCTCCTGTAAATAACCCGTCCTTGTAAATAACCCGTCCTTGTAAATAACAATGAGTCAGGATGGAGTAATATTGCACTAGAAAGAAATCTACCCTGCTTCAACAAGCGAAGGAATGATGATGATGATGATAATTTCCCCATGATATAATACCCCATGATAACCTCCCCATGATATCATACCCCATGATAACCTCCCCATGATATCATACCACATGGTGATCTCCCCATGATACCATACTTGACCAGGTCACGTAGCTCATCCTACGAGTACGATACAGGTTTTTATCTCCCTAACTTCATAGTCTAATTATCAAGTTCCAGTTCAGTAATGAGCACAACCAGGCAACCCAATTATCCAACTGAGTCAACAATACAGTTCCATCTAACAACCAAGAATTAATTAATCCCAACAACTGATAGTACAACACCACACACAACCTGTGCAAGACACGTACACTGAGAAATTAACTGTAGAAAATACAGACGGGGCCAAGAAGCAAGTCTACAGACCTTACCTTCTGTAGGATAAACATATACACAACTTTTGTGTACGTTTGTGACATCATGTATGCGTACGGAGGTAGCGCTCTACCCCAGCGGTAGTGTGGGCTGAGTGCCTACGATATTAATTACATCTTTAATTGCGTGTCAACCCAGAAATCCGTCCCAGGAAATAGAGCCATCAATCACCAAAGCCGTTCTGATGTCTAAAGCAATAACAGCTTCGTTGTATTCAAACCTCTGTATCTCTGTAACGAAGCTACTACATCTGTACGTACTCGCGCTTCACATCGCAATTCTACAGTAATATACTGTATTTATCTACCATGTATGGAAACTGGTAAGTCTATCACGGGTTTCCAGATGGAAGGCAACAAAAATATCAACACACGGGGTCGAGGGGCCCCGTTCGGGGCATTTCCTATAAGGTTTCGAGACAAGTGAACCAGAGCCTACCCGACCACACAGAAATCCCATAAAGACTTCGTCAGAATCCCGTGTAAACCAACAGACAAGATATGGACACAAGGTCCACTAATTACCCATAAGTCTACCGGGAATCGATGGAGGATGACTTGAACACGAGGTCTATATTTTCGAAACAGTTTCGTTTCACACTGGCTCATTCATTTCCGATATGAAACCTTGAACCGCGAAATACTTTTAAATGAACTAGGCAAACTTTAAGCTGTAGTGAGACAAATGTCAAATAGAATCAAATCCTGCTAAATGCAAAGCCATGAAGATGAGAAAGGGATTAAACAAAAGACCAGAATTCAGAGCAAAACATCGACGAAAAAGATTGAAAAATCTTGCTGTGGGAAGGACCAAGGAATTGGCTCCAGGCCGACCTTGTCACCATAACATTAGGACAGGAAGATCGTGAGGGACGTAATCTATAGCACCATCAAAGTTGCCTTCCAGTACATAGATTGTGAGATGTTTAGGGATGATATACATGATGTATTTTTGACTCGTAGGCAACTTCCAAGGAAGTTGGGATGATAACATCAACACACAGCACTTCACTGAGGTTACAGGAGAATCCAGAACAAAAGGAGATAATTGGAAAGTATGAAAAGACAAGTGTAGGGAGGAGGAGAGTCTCTGCGATTACCAGGATGATCGTCGTTCAACACTTAAACCCACACTAGAAAGAGAAATCGCAGGTTCGTTCCTATGATCAACAGGACGATCTCAGCTGAACGTCTCAACGCATACTGTGATAAAGAGGTTCGTGTCTCGGGTTGCAGAGCCCCTGTGAGCTGCTTTTAAGGTGTCATCCAGACAGAGTAAGACCTCCAGCTGTGGTAATGTCCTCGTCATCTGCTGAACAGCGGGAGCTTTACTGTCCTTTTTACCCGAGGACGGGGATAATGTAACACCTACTTCCCTCTACTTACTGGCTGATGTGGTAATATATCTGGTGCCAGTGTCCTCATGTATGGAGCTGGACCACCAGGGTTCCATGCATGGGGCTGAGCCACAAGTTCCCCACGCATGGGGCTGGATCACAAGGTCCCCATGCACGAGGCTGAGCCACAAGGTCCCCATGCACGAGGCTGAGCCACAAGGTCCCCCTCCATACATGAGGTTTTAACAACACGGGGTTGAGTTACAAAGTACCTTCTTTTTTTTTCGTCACACTTCTGACCTCATAATGTCAGACATCATCCACACAAGGACTCCAGTTTCCTCTCAGTCATTTAGAAAACATCTACGACGACAAATGATCTGTGATAAATGCTTTTGTGTTCTCTGACCCGTCCTTTACTGCAGTACAGTCAAGGGTCAGTACAGTCAAGGGTCGTATGGCTGTTCCTAATGGGTCGTAACGTTGTGTTCAAGGGTCGCATATCCGTGATTAATGGTCGTATAGCGTGTTCATAGGTCGCACAGACGTGTTCAAGGTTCGTATAGCCGCGCGTAAGGGTCGTATAGCTGTTCTTAAAGGTCGTATAGCAGTACTCAAGGGTCGTACCGTCGTACTCAAGGGTCGTATCGTCGTGCTCAAGGGTCGTACCGTCGTACTCAAGGGTCGTACCGTCGTGATCAAGGGTCGTACCGTCGTACTCAAGGGTCGTATCGTCGTACTCAAGGGTCGTACCGTCGTACTCAAGGGTCGTACCGTCGTGATCAAGGGTCGTGCCGTCGTACTCAAGGGTCGTACCGTCGTGCTCAAGGGTCGTACCGTCGTGATCAAGGGTCGTGCCGTCGTACTCAAGGGTCGTACTGTCGTGCTCAAGGGTCGTACCGTCGTGCTCAAGGGTCGTACCGTCGTGCTCAAGGGTCGTGCCGTCGTACTCAAGGGTCGTACCGTCGTGCTCAAGGGTCGTACCGTCGTGCTCAATGGTCGTACCGTCGTGATCAAGGGTCGTGCCGTCGTGCTCAAGGGTCGTACCGTCGTGCTCAAGGGTCGTGCCGTCGTGCTCAAGGGTCGTACCGTCGTGATCAAGGGTCGTACCGTCGTACTCAAGGGTCGTACCGTCGTGCTCAAGGGTCGTGTCGTCGTACTCAAGGGTCGTACCGTCGTGCTCAAGGGTCGTGCCGTCGTGCTCAAGGGTCGTGCCGTCGTGCTCAAAGGTCGTACCGTCGTGCTCAAGGGTCGTACCGTCGTGCTCAAGGGTCGTGCCGTCGTACTCAAGGGTCGTGCCGTCGTGCTCAAGGGTCGTGCCGTCGTGCTCAAGGGTCGTACCGTCGTGCTCAAGGGTCGTACCGTCGTGCTGAAGGGTTGTACCGTCGTGCTCAAGGGTCGTACCGTCGTACTCAAGGGTCGTACCGTCGTGCTCAAGGGTCGTACCGTCGTGCTCAAGGGTCGTACCGTCGTGCTCAAGAACTTAAAATGCTCACGGTAACACCACTTTCCACCACTAACCTTCCACGTTTTTCTGCCGTATGAATCAAGCCAATATTGACATCCATGACGTGTGGGCTACAGACTCACACCCTCTGCTGCTGGAGGCAACACTGGGTTCGAGCCCCCGTCCACTAGCAGCAACACAACTCACAACTCGCAGCGAAGCAGTAACCATTTACCGGATAGTAACAGTTAAATACATCATTTTGGTCCATTGCCGCTGTCCATTACCCTGATGACAATTGTCATTAGTATGATTGCCTTTTCACAGGGCCAATTTCACGACTCACGTCAGGAAAATTACATATAAAAGACAAGATTCTCCACGTACAAACCATTTCCTTATATACTTATAATGTACAACAGTGGGACAAGGATGGCGCTCACTAAACCTGTATTAGCTGTACAAAGCTCAATATTTTCCGAAGTTGAATCTTTTACTTCCAGATGAAATGGTTTTAATCTCAGGTCACTCGTTCATTACCTGGATATTACCAGTTATTTTCTCTTGAAGTTCTTTTCATTTTGTTATCTAATTAGATCTTCCAACGGAACGGTATTTTACGTGCTGGATCCGGCCTATTGACCACACTCGATTATTCGACATTTTCCACACACACACACACACACACACACACACACGAGAGTGGATTTGGCAATTTACATACTAAATCGACAATGGTGTTCACAGGAAAGTTATCTTCCTCCTTAAACCTTCAGTTCAGACCTACACACCCAAGGTCCCACTCACCTCGAGGAGGACCTACACACCCAAGGTCCCACTCACCTCGAGGAGGACCTACGAGCTATCAGTAATTTCTATGGAAATGAAAAGACTTTTTTTTCCACTGCTGAATAAGCAGAATTAAGATGGTGGACCTTCCCACTGTTGCCTAAGTGGCTATGGTGGTATGAACATCTGTATTTACGACGAGTATAAATCATCTTTCAGGTGTTAGGGTCAAGCGAGATGTGTGGCGGGTCGATATATAAACTGAAGACGACTGAAACGCCATCCAGGTAGTTAATGAACTACATCAACTCCCATACAACAGACCTAACTACGACACACAACACGTAGCAACACTCAGAACACACGCAAACAACACAGCTAACCAGTGGGTTCAAACCAGGTATAAAATAGATAAATGACAACCATAACTTGTATAGACGCGCTAACCAACCTATCTATAAACTCTAGTATGATCTATTAATCATGCCGGACATACTGGGATTAAACTCCACTTCCATTTACTCGAGCGGATCAGTTGGTGTAATCGTATTAACGAGGTTTTGCAGGGCAGTCACAGATGACAGTTTCACAATCTCATATTCGTCTGCTATTGTGAGCTTATCCTGCCAGTACCTGGTGATGCTGTGTGTTGCTGGTGATGCTGTGTGTTGCTGGTGATGCTGTGTGTTGCTGGTGATGCTGTGTGTTCCTGGTGATGCTGTGTGTTGCTGGTGATGCTGTGTGTTGCTGGTGATACTGTGTGTTCCTGGTGATGCTGTGTGTTCCTGGTGATGCTGTGTGTTCCTGGTGATGCTGTGTGTTGCTGGTGATGCTGTGTGTTGCTGGTGATGCTGTGTGTTGCTGGTGATGCTGTGTGTTCCTGGTGATGCTGTGTGTTGCTGGTGATGCTGTGTGTTGCTGGTGATGCTGTGTGTTGCTGGTGATACTGTGTGTTGCTGGTGATGCTGTGTGTTGCTGGTGATGCTGTGTGTTGCTGGTGATGCTGTGTGTTGCTGGTGATGCTGTGTGTTGCTGGTGATGCTGTGTGTTGCTGGTGATACTGTGTGTTGCTGGTGATGCTGTGTGTTGCTGGTGATGCTGTGTGTTGCTGGTGATGCTGTGTGTTGCTGGTGATACTGTGTGTTGCTGGTGAGGCTGTGTGTATGTACTTATGTATATAGCTACTATAGTTCGTGAGTAAGTATATATGTACCATGGGTCTATATAATTCAGTACTATTGGTCTTACGTAAATATATACGTACCATGAGACGCATATAAGTATGTAAGTACTGTAAGTCGTACGTAAGTATATAAGTACCATGGGTCGTTCGTACGGAAGTACTCCGTTGGTGATATTAGTATGAAAGTACATGTACGTCCACCTGTACACTTTACCATGTACGTCTGTGGTATAACCTCCCTATTAGAATAATGAGTCGTCGGGTGTGTGACGATGCCAAATGTGCCACGCTCAGCGGCTGGCGGGAGGGACGGGCCAGGCCAGGCACTCATGTAATTCACCACAAGTTGTGGCACTGAGGAAGGGGCAGGGGGGGCGGCGAGGGGGGGGGGTTGAGGGGGGGTGCCAAAGCTGTCGCCTGGTGACTCCGTAATTCATCACACGATTTACGACGAGCAATTCAGGATACAAATCTTCCCCGTGTTATTTAAGCTGTCAGGATATTTCATTTGTAAAATAATGGGAGGCGCCTGCAGGAAATAATGGTGCTCCCACAACATGCCGTCACACCACAAGTTTACATTTAAACTGTTGAAGGAAACATCTTCATCCCTCACGAGAAAAAAAAATGTTTTCTTGTGTATTTCCGATGGCACCCATTTCTGTTCAAGGTGTTGTGTGATCAAGTGACGTGTGTTGGTTTAAAACTGACGTTCACGTGGTATTATATTCTTACATTACATGAGTCAGATCTTTTGAGCCAGTTTGTATCATTTATATGAAATCAAAGTTTTCTACAGTGTTCCCACAGTGGCTAACCTAGCTCCAGCCTCGCCCTTGCAGGGTATGTATAGAGCCTAGAGTCTTGTCCCTCAACCCTGGTCAAGACAGATGACCACACATACCCGTACACTGTAAACCTATGACTTGAAGTGTCTGTTATACTGACTCACATAGAGTCTGACTTGCCGTGGACCTGGTTCGACCTGGTTCGATGTAATGACTTGGACAACTGGCTCAGTGACCTGCCCAATGACCCTAAAATAATGCAAAGGTCAAACCAAAACAAATCTGGTCAACACCACAAACAAGCCTTCATCAACAACCGCTGACTTTCATCACTAGGTCAGAACACACACACACACACACACACACACACACACACGGCTCTGAGAGTAGCCAGCCACGAGACCTAAGCTGTTCCAGTGTTTGTGTTCCATTATCTCCGGAAATAACGCGATCCCTTTCATTACCTGCGTCTGATTAACAAGCGGCACCAGCACTGAGCCGCCCCTGACGTCAACTGTGACTCATCCTGATGAACAGAGAACACAAGAACGAGTCTATCGTGTTAGAATGTTATCATGTGATTACATAAGAAGCCTTTTTTCCCACCTTAGAAGCGCCATGCTCTCCTGGACTGAGACACAGGTAAAAGGCTATTACCAACCACTGTAAACAGGAGACCTCGACATCTTCTTCCTCTGATGGGACCGTAAAAGACACCGACCATGGACAATAGTGACCCTATCAACCTCCAACACGATCAAAAAAAAAAAAAAATAAAGGGAAAAGGATCACCTTTTCTCCGTGTGATGACTAGCCCGCCTCTACAAAGAAGACAAATATCTGGAATAGGATAGAATACCATGTGAAAAGGCCTGCAGTCTTCTTCCAGTGAGGAGGAAAGGATCGAATACTTGAAGCTTCCAATACTCGCGGTAAACGTAAGACTTTGTGTCGTGCGTCGCGCTTCGTGACTGTGCTGGAGGAGGAAGCACGCGAACACCTCAACACTAACCAACAGAAACAAAACTAATTAAGAAAGACTCAAAGAAATTATAGTACGAGTGAGAACAAAGGGTTAAGGTCATTATGTGATGAAGTTAATGAAACGAATTGATTCCCTGTGAACTGTATTGACCAGGAAGGTGGAGGAAGGCCCTCCACATCTGTGGCAGTACCACTCCACACAGGAACGGGGATCAACCCTCCACATGTGTGGCACTATCACTCCACACAGGAACGGGGATCAACCCTCCACATGTGTGGCACTATCACTCCACACAGGAACGGGGATCAACCCTCCACATGTGTGGCACTATCACTCCACACAGGGACGGGGATCAACCCTCCACATGTGTGGCACTATCACTCCACACAGGACGGGGATCAACCCTCCACATGTGTGGCACTATCACTCCACACAGGGACGGATCAACCCTCCGCGCAGCTGCTCACAGAAGAATTACAATCTCTAGACCGTAACAGAATCCACCAGTTTTCGGCGACAAGTCGGCTGTTTCACTGCCACGGAGTTTCCGAAAGAAAAAATGGGTCGAAGTTGAATTACTGCCTCGTGTACTGGGAGAAGTCGTGGGCTGGAACAGCTGAAACTTCAAGGGACGTAAAAAAGTCAAGAGGAATTTTAGAAGGCAAGACATGGACATACTGAAGGAGTGGGAGTTGAGGGGGGAAGGGGGATGAGAAGCAGGCAGGGGAGAGGCTGAGGGGGAGGGAAGGAGACAGGTAGGATGGGAGGGTAGAAGGGAGAATAACTGGGAAAGGAGAGGGAAGGATGGAGGATAGGTGGGGAAAGGTCGAGAGGATAGAAAGCTGTGAGATAGATCGGGCGATGCTTGGTATGTGGGTGGGTTCTGACGCATCCTTTCCAACCCCCACACACACACACTGCCCAACCCCACCCCACACACCCACCACACACACACACTGCCCACACCCACCCCACACACCCACCCCACACACACACTGCTTACACCCACCCCACACACCCACCCCACACACACACACTGCTCACACCCACCCCACACACACACTGCCCAAACCCACCCCACACACCCACCCCACACACACACTGCTCACACCCCACCCCACACACACACACTGCTCACACCCACCCCAAACACCCAACCCCATACCTCCACCTTGACGACACAGCTGAGGGAGAAAGCTTAACACTCCAGCCACAAATGGCTACATCTCACCAGGGCTTCACGACAACACACACTACACCGTCTGGTCGTGTCCTTCACCCACCCAGACTACACTGATCGTAAGACTGTGTAACTTACGTATATCTACACAAGTATATAAAGGAGAACAGAGGAAACATATGTAGGGAACAAAATTCACGTTACCTATCTTCACGAACAGGAGAAAAGAAATGTATAAACAATATGGTGGACGCTGAAGCAAGGAGAGGAATACTTCCAGAGTTCCAGCTGTTTCCCGGCTTCTCGTCCAGCCACCCTCTTACACCTCAGCCTCACGAGAAATTCCCGGGGTAAACACACGTTAAAGTCTGCTCAGGTTCGTGTAAAAAGAAACTGTAGTATTTGGGGAAAATAATTATATTTAATTATCATTCCAGCAAAGTTTTCTACCACCTTCCGTCTCAACACACACACACACACACACACACACTCACACACACACTCACACACACACACACACACACACCTCCTCTCCTCTCCTCCCTCAACACAAGCCGATACATTAGAATGATAGAACGTCCTAATATCAAGCAATAACAGAGTTTCACCAGCAGGCCATAAAATACTGTATAGTGAAATGAACCTTGTTTCTCCTGGAAAACAAAATCACACTAGCTTTTCCCGGATGCTAAATTAGATACGTTCGTACGTGTGTCTTCCCTCGCTATCACACTGTTCAGCTGAAGCTGAATTTCGCTCGAATAATAAAGACCTGAATCTAAAAGTAACACATTCGTGTGAATAACGAATGAGGGATAAATCTACTCACTCCTGTGTTCTATTTGGCCATAAAAACTGATGGCTTCGGGAACACGAGCGACGGAATCGGACGCAGCTCTTGTGACCTCGTTGGTTCACATCGAGCTCCACAACCAACAACAGTGACCCATGATAGAGGATATACACCAACAACCCAAATCTTCCATAACTCACCAAAATCATTAGGGAATCAACCAATCACTCCCAACCCACTTCAAAGTTGCCATTCAACTTTAATCTTAAGAATCCTCAAGAAATATTAAGTTCCCTTGAGGTCTCAAGTTCTTGTCAGATGTCCCTTGAAGAAATAAGTTGCTATTAGATCTCATGTTGCCATCCAGGATAAACTGCCTCATCCTAACTGTATAAATAACACGACACACGACTGTAAGCCAGCGGTACAGGACTGAAATCCATTTGATTGATTAAAAAGAAATCAAACAACACTGATGACTTGTGAAGGAAATCTTCAACAACACTGAGTGTAGGATATACTGGGGCTGGGTCCATGTTGGTGAAGGATGAGGAGAAGGAGAAGGAGGAAGAGGAAGAAGAGGAGGAGAAGGACAAGGAGGAGGAGGAAGAGAAATGAAAGAGAAGAAGGCAAGTGAAAGTGGAAGATAACCATAAAAGACAACATAACAAGTGACATTGGTTAACTCAAGACGAAAAGTTATTACAAGATACCTTCCCTCACACTCCAGTCCCTCAGCATTTCCAGTCCTCGACACACCTCATACTTGGACTCACTATCCTCATCCAAGCGACCCAGGGGCACCAAGTCACTACCTCGTCGTACTCCTGGGTAATCTAAAGGGCACGACCGCAGTCAGGTACGACCAGGAACCACCTGGGGACGACTTGAAGCAACCCATCATGCAACCAGCGGGTATCTGAGAACGACCTGGGGCAATCGGAGGATCAAGTACGACCCCACGAACCCACCAGGCAACCAGACCTCACCTACGAACCATGAATCATCCACGGAAGACCTGGCACAGACCATCAGGAGACCCACTCTACCGTTTTTTTTCACAATTTGTATAATACCTACAACACGGGGTCTCTTTCTACAACTGATTGTATATTTTGTATGTCTTCAGAAAATACAAATGAACACATCTCACATTTACTCTCTCTCTCTCTCTCTCTCTCTCTCTCTCTGGAGAAAGAAAAAGAGAGTTTGATTCAAAGATCCATTTGGTCGGTGGTCCCGAATATGCTGAATTAATTCGACTACCTACTGTCACCCGCCTCACGAATATGAATAAGGAGACCTTTTTTTTTTACCTCCTCCTCCTGTCCGCCAGCCTATCAGCCATTCGAAATCAAGTCGACCATATTCCACGTCCTCAGCGAATCCCTTTCAGTGAGCCACTTTTTTTATGGTCTTTTCATAGTCATTTTATATCCAGGTCGGGCTGACGGCAGGGAACGCACAGCTTGGCTGATTTTGTTACGATTTCACCTGTGAATCGTTCGGTGATTCTTGACGGAAGTAAATGATCGTGCATAATGGTGCATATGGTAGAGATATGTAGCGCAAGAGACATATGATGGAACATATGTTAGAGGTACACATCACACAACAGTCCTTCTACCTCGTCCGCCTCTATCTCCTCCCATACATCACTGGCACAGTAGGAACAGTCAGAGAGACCACGTCATGGCTTACACCTCGCTCCAGTGGTGGAATATAATGATATAAAACAGTGACAGACGTAAGGGCGTCATGTGTGGCTTAACCCACCTCGCGATGACACTTCCGGCAGAAGTCACAGTCGGGAAAACACAAGCGCTGAACAACCAAATGATAACACTACGTCTTATCAGACACTATCTATCTATATGATAACATTATCACCTTTTAAGTAATATCAATACGTACGAGTCATGGATTATATTAAACAACCTTTAGTTATTATAACCCATAATAGTTTTTATGTACTCTTCCATAACACTAATTATTCTCAACATCACATATAATAAACAATACACGAGAATTCTCATTTAGCGAAATACTTATCATTTATCAAACTGGTCCCGGTATTATAACACTTATCTATATATCATATATAATGAATACACAGTTACATTGGAAGCGAAATAGTTACGGGGGAAAAACATTTCATTCAACGCAGTATTTCATTACGAGTAATTATGGGTCATTCCAATAAATCAATAGTCTGGAGTCACACGTAAATATAACGTTCTCGGCTGGGAATCACATCAAATACTTAACGCATGTTTTTATGTGGGTCTGTTATTAAAGAGAGAGAGAGAGAGAGAGAGAGAGAGAGAGAGAGAGAGAGAGAGAGAGAGAGAGAGAGAGAGAGAGAGAGAGGACCCCCTCCTCCGAAGCTAGACCTACCTACCAACCCACACCAGGAACCACCTAGTCGTCCACACGACCTCCTAGTCGTCCACACGACCTCCTAGTCGTCCACATGACCTCCTAGTCGTCCATACGACCCCCTAGTCGTCCAACACGACCACCTAGTCGTTCACACGACCTCCTAGTCGTCCAGAAAACCCTGCTAGTCGTGTTCGACCCCCCAGGCCGGGGTCGAGCCACCCTACACGACCTCCCAATCGTCCACGACCCACAGGAGGGAGGAACCTTACCCTCCCCTATCCATCGAGCCACCAGTGATGACCATCCGTCATCCGTCCTCCCTCCACCCAAGTCTATCCATCACGGCCGCTAACCCTCACCCATGACACTTGCCACAACACGCCGGGGGTTTTTTCTTTTTCCCCGCCGATAAATCTCCCACAAACCTTCGTCGAATATTAAGTTCACTTACGAGAGAGAGAGAGAGAGAGAGAGAGAGAGAGAGAGAGAGAGAGAGAGAGAGAGAGAGAGAGAGAGAGAGAGGGACGGGACGGCGCTGGGCCAACACATTCTAGTGAGGATCTCAAAATTGAAAATCGATGCGCCAGTCCAGACCACTTTGTTTCGCGGGTGATTCAGACGTAGTTATTTGACGACAATGTCGATTAGAAATTGATGGGAGGTGGGGGTGGGTGAGAAGGGGGGCGGGGGGTAGTGTGGGGGGGTTGTTGTTGTTGTGGTGGGCAACCTGGCATAGAGAGGGGAGGAGGGGGGAAGTCGTCCTCTTGGTGGCAGGGATAAAGGATGAGTGCCACCATCTGCCCCACCCTGCCCCCTTACCCACCTTGGGATTACGCCACGCGTCCCAGGACCCAATCATCCCATCCATCCCCCCCCCCACCAACCCTATAAAGGTACCATAAGTGTCCAGGGACGCTATGTTCGACAGTCCCAGACTCTGAGGTATGTCACGGGACGCTATCGTCTTCTCCGAGGCTCCCTGGAGGAATATATTATGTCCTTAGTGAGTGTGGAAATCGAAGGGGCGTGTCCGCGTCTCGTGTCCCGAGAACCACGTCACCATATTGACCACAGTGGTCAAGGGAGAGTAACACCACTATGTCCTCCTCTGTGAGAGCCATCTGGGCCTACTCCCATATGCCTCCTCTCATTCTCCTCTCACTAACACCCTTACTCTCCCTACCTCCCCTCCCCTACACAGCCTCCCATTTTTTCCAAACACTACCTCCTCTCCTCGAACACATACCCTCCCATTCCTCTCCCAGGCACTCCCCACCCTCTTCCACACACTCTCCTCTCTCTTTCCCATCAGAACATTTCTCTCCCCTCCCTCCAAACGCTCTCTTTCCCCTCCCCCTCCCCCCAAAACACACACACACACACACACACTCTCTCTCTCTCCCCTCCCCCAAACACTCTCCCCTCCCCTCTCCCAGACACTCTCCCTGATCAACCTCTCCCACAGCATGCCACCCGGGGCATCATCAGAGCCTGCTGCCTCAGAAGCAAGACTATACAGATAATAGAAGTGAGAGCCGCTTCTTCTATGATCGATGGTGCCAAGGTGTATACATGTATACGCTGAATATATACACAACATACATATGTATATATAATGTATTCATGCATACACAGTGTAGTTCTAGACGGGGTATACATGTATACACGGAATATATACATGTAAACCCTATACATAGGTACACTGTGTTCATGTATATACAATTCTACACAGGAGTATACTACTAAGTGGGCCACTGCATAATTATACTCCCCCGTCCAGCCTGGCCTGAGTCTAACCAAGGGGAGTACCAGACCAGCGGCGCACTACAGCGCACGTTACGTCCACTGAGTGTGTAATGTAGCGGTGAAAATACCCTCTGGTGCAGGAAGGCCGGAGCGCTGGCGGGTAAAAGTAGCTTCAGAAATATATTTACACTTTTGACATACGTTCTACTTATGGCTCTAGCATTTCCAACAAGATTTCATATACATATATATATATATATATATATATATATATATATATATATATATATATATATATATATATATATATATAAAGAGAGAGAGAGAGTGTGTGCATACTAACGCGCATTTTTCATAGAACATGCAATGCCCTCCAACAGCAAGGATTCGAACCTGGACCTTTTGCGTGGTAGCTGGGAACGCTAACCGCTCGGCTATGATCTGTAGCTATGCCCTACAGTCAACTCGTCGCCCCCCATATACCACATCTATCCAATTCATTCTATCCCATGAAAGCCTCTCACCCTCCTGAATGTTTGGATCCCAATACCCTAAAGCCTCTTTCTCGTTCTTCCCTCCCTCACGTCCACTACGTAGATCCTCTTACGCGATCTCTCTTCGCTCATCTTCCCAGTTAGTCTATACCACTTCAGCACGTCCTGGTCGGCTCTGTCACACAGCTCTTACTACCACACCTCTACCGCACCTTTCTCTCATTATGTGTGTGTGTGTGTGTGTGTGTGTGTGTGTGTGTGTGTGTGTGAGCAATGGTCTCTCATACGTAATCTTCCCCCACATAATGTAACAACGTTATAACGGCGTTACGTAGCCAATCAGTGACGATCTTGAAGTGAGAAGCTCAACATGGTTTTCTCAGTCGATGGGGTGTCACGCGTGGTGATGGGGTGTCACAGGTGATGGGGAGCTTGTAATGAGGTTGGAGGTGGGGAAATAATGGGGCCTTTATGAGACCCCGCAGCAGTACCACAGGGTGGGGGGGGTGGGGGATGTGTGTGAGTGCGTGTGTGACGTCACAGTTAAAGGGACACACTCGGGATATCACAGTGTGGGTCATCCCCCTCCTCCCCTTCCCCTTCCCCCTCCCCCCACTCCTGGCCATAATGGGTGTCTTACAGGGGTGTAGCACGTCCACCTGGCCTGCTGCAGTTTTGATGATACATCCACTCCCTACCTCCCTTCCACACTGGCCCGGCACCCTCCCCCCCCCCCCCCCCGTCTCTCTCTCCCTTGCTCAGCCTCTCCCTGATCTAGCCTCTCTCTCTCTCTCTCTCTCTCTCTCTCTCTCTCTCTCTCTCTCTCTCTCTCTCTCTCTCTCTCTCCCTGCCTGGCTCAGCCCTTCCCCGGTTCAGCCCCTTCCTCCCTCCCTACCTGGCTCTCCACCTTCCTCCATATTTCCACATCTCCCTTCCTTCCTCCCTGGTCTGGCAACCTCCACACTTCCTGGCCCGTCCCCTCCCTTTGTACCTGGCCCACCATCTCCCTCCCTAGCCAGACTCTTGCACGCAATAAAGCAAATAAAATAGGATTTATAAAAGAGAAATGCAAACTATATAAAACAATGCAGTACTCACTCCCTACCATGCCCTAGTTAGACTTCTACTCGCATGCACTGTTCCATTCTAGTCACCAAACATCATCATCATAGGTATTGCAATAATATAACGAAAACAAAGAAGAGGATCAAAACCAATTCCATCACTCAGAAATACACTTTATGAAGACTCACAGATTTAGATTACTTTCCTCCCTCCAAAAGATGCAGACTCTGAGGGGATCTGATATAAGCTTGCAAAACAAATGAACGTCATCGGCCACACAACATAGGATAACATCCCACATCTGCCACAGACAGACTCATGTACCGCAAACAATGGAACGAAATCAAAAGGAAGTTGTGATACTAACTCGTACACAGTGTTCCTGAGCTGTAGTGTTGTAGACCACTGGAACAACCTCCAACCATATGTTGCTTATGTGAGGATTATCAGCGTCTTTAAACCACAGCTACGCAAGCAATCTAATGATAACAGTTATCATTAAACATGCCACATAAAGACCCATTAACGTAACGTCATCACAGAATCAATCCTCTGTTTCTCGTTTCAGATCTCAGCCTCCTGCCCACAGTACACCACTCCAGCAAGTCTTTAGGAATGATGCCTAGTCACCACTTCCCTACAGAATGTCTAAGGTAGTGTACTCTACAGTTGCTACATGCTATTACACCGCTTTGTCCTGCTGGCTGTTGGTAGTGATGGGTAGGGAGGGGCCTTCAGCATGACTATACTGGTTCCATGACTGAGAGAAGAGGGAAAACTATCATTACTATCCTCCAGTAGATAACCACATAATGTAGCGTCAGGTCACTTCCCTTCCCATGTTCTCCCTTCCTCCCTCCCTCCCTGAGACAGAGGTCACCCTCCCTCCTCTCTATGACCTACGGCGTGTTACTGACTGACGTAATGATGGTTGGCCTTACCTCACATTTGACCAGTGATCGTCTGAGCTGCTCCTCCTCCGCCAGGGGTAACCGGTTAACGACCTCTGTATCCTCCCCTATTACCACCTCTCTTCTGCAACAGCGCCCCACCTCGTCCGGGGTGTCATGCACTTACTCCCAGCCGACGAGGGAGCGCTAGATTATGCATGACCTCGCCTCACCTCAGTGCGCTACGGAGACAAATAAAATCTGATTAAGTTATCAAAGAACACTGGAATAAAATTTGCATATATGTTTATAATGGAATATCTGCGTTTACCAGCGAGCCAACACTTGGAAGAAGACGGACTACTTCTCCGTCCGCTCCTGCTGCTACTGCAGGATTGTGGTGTACCTCTGGACAAATCGGGAGTGTGTGTGTGTGTGAGTGTGTGTGTGTGTGTGTGTGTGTGTGTGTGTGTGTGTGTGTGTGTGTGTGTCTGTGTGGGTGGGTGGGTGGGTGGATGGGTGAGTGTGTGTGTGTGATTCTGTTCTCTGTATGTAGCCACCTGCCTAGCCCTCTATTGTCACAAATGGCAACTACACACCCACACAAACACACAATGTCTCTATTATGTGCCCCACTAGGTCCACGGGTACATGTGGGACTCCCAATGGCAATATGTCCACCCATCAGGTCCACACACTATGGCCGATGGTGGAATTCCACCAACACTATGTCATGTTTTAGAGTAATACTTACCTCGTAACGAATATGCCAATATGGTTACTAGAGGCACTATATCCCTACCAGCTTTCGAATATGTCGATACTACACTCACCGAATTTCTGCTAACGTCTTATACAATATATGGTTTACTAACGCCACTGATATCGTTGATAACCCCAGGATCAAACCGATGAAAGGTAACACATTATGTAGAAGTAATCTATTCCTTATTAATGTATCAGTCGTTTTCAATCACCAACGAGAAAGAAAAATTCTTATTTCCAATTTTTCCCAGAGCGGAAAACTCTTTGATATGCGAATGGCTTTGAACTGGGAAGCGAAATGATCCTGTGATTAATATTGAAAGTAAAGACAGTCATTGAACTGGTTCTAAACCGGATGTGTATTTATATACTGTATTGTTATACAGTTATTACTGAGTGTTCTGTCCACTACAGGAGCCTGCAAACATGGTCAGCTAAAATTGCCCAATTATCGTTCACTCTAACAACAATCATTTGAGGTCAAAGTTTATTTCTAACATGAATTGTTACTACAATATATGCATTGTATAACCCGTTAGATATATTCCTGGATTTGCACTTAGTAAATTATGAGCAGTTAGTCTATATAAAGATCTAACTCTGAGCTGTTATTACACAACATCTATATAAAGTTAGATATGTAGAACAATGCTTTAATAACATTAATGAAGGAACCAAGATTTCATCTTTACGAAAATCTGAATCACAACCAATAAGAACAAAGTTCTTTTCATGATGAACATTACATGAGTCAGCTGTATACCTGACATATATCGACCCGACCAATGAGATCAAAGTTCTTTTCATGATGAACAGTATATGAGTCAGCTATATACCTGACATATATCGACCCGGTCTTACTCACGAATATTTACCCAATCCTGATCTTCAACCAATATTCTCCCTGTAGAAATGACCCGTTCTCAAATATCCAGGACCGAGCTGTCGTTTCGACGTGAGAAACCATCGTACATATATCACTGTTTACCACCATATATGATATATGGCTATACCCTCGTAGCCATCTGTGGGCCATAACAGTGCTCCACTACACAATACACTGGAGGAAAAAAAGAAAAGAAAAAAATTGGACTCTCTTGATGGGCCAGGTCTTGACCAACCAGGTTCCGTGTGAAGACTCTTTCTTCCCCTTTAAGAGAGCGATACAGTAGACTGTTCCTGTGCGCTGATATCTTTCTATTCTCCTTCGTCAAGTATGACCAAAACGGATTAATAAACTTCAAAAAGGCACGAGGATGAGCAGTCACAGTGGCCTGGTCTCTGTCTGGGCCAGAGCAAAGGCTTTTAACAGTCATCCTCAAAGCTGAGAACATCAAATGAATAACAAAACACAGTTCTCCTTATGCAGACATTTAAAAGGTCTTTTATTATACAACCATTTATAAGGTCGTTTTGGTATGCCTTATACAACCATTTAAAAGGTCATTATACCTTATTACATAGCCATTTATAAGGTCTCTTTAGTATTCCTTAAACAACTTTTGAAAAGGTCGTTATATGTACTTTATATGTAGCCATTCAAAAGGCGGGTTTAGTATGCCTTTATGGAACCATATAAAAGGTGCTTTCAATATTCGCAATGTCTTGACTACGACGTATAAACCCTGACGCTCTTAAACCAAGTCAGGGAACAGATATGATAAATCACGTGATCTCTGCCAACACTGGACGTAAGAGGAAAAAAGAAATTTCCATGGTAACCAGATCCCTGGAGATGAAGGACTTGACACAAAACAACACATCGTCTTCACAGTCACTCGAGAGAGAGAGAGAGAGAGAGAGAGAGAGAGAGAGAGAGAGAGAGAGAGAGAGAGAGAGAGAGAGAGAGAGAGAAATACATTAAGGAATAAACATGTTTAACATAAAACTGGTACAGTGTGGTCCAGTGAACAGTCTTGCTGTAATACACTACAGTCCAGCTACAGTTATGAACCCAGACCCCGTCCCATTTCAATGTTCTTACGTTCAGTAAACGCGATAATCTTTCACGTTTATTTAAACGCACTATTACTGAGTACTGATATCAATCAGGTATGATTAATACATTTAACGTTTCATACATAATCAAACCATAATTAACCTGGCCATCGTAAACCAAAGCACATCTGGGATTAGAAAATATCAATAATATAACGAAGCAAACTACACCTGCCTGCACCACACCTGCCTGCACCACACCTGCCTGCACCACACCTGCCTGCACCACACCTGCCTGCACCACATCTGCCTGCACCACACCTGCCTGCACCACATCTGCCTGCACCACATCTGCCTGCACCACACCTGCCTGCACCACACCTGCCTGCACCACACCTACCTGCACCACACCTGCCTGCACCACACCTGCCTGCACCACACCTGCTTCCTGGGAGAGGCGAGCCATCATATACAATACACCATAGTTTGCGAATTAATAACACTAAATGTTTTTTCCCCACACAGAAAGATAGATCATTTCCATCATTAAAAACACATTTGAATCTTTCATAACAAATTACTGCTTCTGCGCGTCCACCATCTGCCAATAGAAACAGGTTTATAACTTAGTTTTTCCTTTAAATTAAATCCGGATTTATTATGGAACTTCCCACCCATAAATCCACACACGTTGACGTATGTCTGGGTGACGTATGGCCGAGTGTTTCCCTGAACTTGTAATTTCATGGTGGATGATGGGATGGTTCCAACACGAAGTGGGGTTGTTTTCCTTAAGGGTCATTGACCAATAGGTTAAGGCTAATGTTAACGAGACTGAACGAGATTACTGACGATGAACGAGTTTGATAATGCCAGACGAGGTCGGAGGAGGTTAACGAGGTTATTGAGGATTAACGCCGTTCATGAGGGTTATTGAGGTCAACGACAGTTAAGCAAGACAAAACACACACCCTCTACTGCCTGCTGACGACCCTTGGCACTAACGAGGTTGCCCAGTACAGGGAATCAGACCCTGGACATGTACAATGTTATACCAGTTCTGTACAAAAGAAACACTTCTGTTGCTGTAGTGTTGCCATGCACGCGAACCCTGCTAGTTTTTCAGAAGACAGAATGAGGTTGTTCAGTTCTCAGTGCTTAATGGTCGTACGGGAGGACGAACGCGTCATAAGTACGACAAGTCGTTGTGGGACCTGTTAAGTAACCTGGGTCGTGTGTTAAGTACTCCTAGTCACGTATAAGTAATGATGTCGTTCGGGTTGATCAAGACCTCGTGTGACTTTGTCTTTCTAAGTGACTTAATTACTTTTACACCACACTTAATATAACTCACAAGTGCTGAAGTACAAGTCGTTTGCTTATTCGTCTGTTCATCCCACTTAATCACTCTTCCGGTAAGTGCATGTTAAGATCTTTAAGTATGACTACTTACACTCTGCGTAAGTGAGGCTGTAAGTATGACCACTTATACTTTTATCACGTTAGTATGTTACGGTAAACGTCGGAAACAAAACTACATTTCTGTAGGATTCTCTTGGTAGCTAGTTATTCAAACTTCCATTCATGAGAGTTGTCTACCTCATAATTACGAGTCAGCCTCAAGAGGTGAGGGCAATCTTCGAGGAGGAGGATATAGCCTCACGTGCCAGCTGTTCCTCAGCTCGAGTTATTGCTCGGCACGAGGGGGAAAAATTCTTGCCCGTCAGCCCCAGTTATTTACTCCTGATGTGTGTGGCCAGTAAGTCACGATGGTACACTGGGCCATGTTTGGTTATCCCTTGGAGCAAGGACGGTACGATCCTTGGGCAAGACGGTACGTTATTTGTACACGACGGTACGATCCATAGGCACGACGGTACGTTATGTGTCTGTGACGGTACGATCCATAGGCGCGACAGTACGTAATTTGTATACGACGGTACGATCCATAGGCATGACGGTACGTTATTTGTGTGCGACGGTACGATCCTCAGGCACGACTCTTCCCTTCTTGTGTACGAAGGTACGACCCTTGCGCACGACTGTACCACCCTAGAGTATGATAGTCTGACCTTTGACCTGACCGTTAAAGATTAGGTCAAAAGGTTTTCCTCAACAATTACATCGTCGTCATTAAAAGTCGTTCTATCTAGAGCTTAACGATGAGTCTGATTCTCTTCCTCACCATTTCTAAGACAACCAAGTAGACGATACCTGTCTGTTCATCTATCACGAACCTTACCTGAGGTGGTCAATCCCAGGCCTGTTGACATTCCTGACCTCATGAAACCAGTTCTCCAGCAGCAGCACCAGCCTCACACCTCCTCTCCTCACTCTCTCATTGTCACTGTTATAAAGAAAATGATACGTATATTAATAATAATAATAATAATAATAATAATAATAATAATAATAATAATAATAATAATATTAATAATAATAATAATAGTAATCATAATAATAATACTAATAATGATAATAATCCAACATTTGAACTACACAACCAATAGACCCGTTTTTTATTGCCTTCTTTCAGCCACGTTAGAATAATAGAATAAACAGAAAGGATAATGTAACATTTGATCAGTAATACGTAAACAAGGAAAGAGTAAACAGCTGTATAACAACACGGAAACGAAAGATGAAACAGTGGTGTATAAGCAAATGTAAACACTGCCAGTCAGTGCCTCTTTCTTGTAAAATATTTACAGATCGAGGAATTCTCCGTAAATAATGTGGTATGTTTCTTTTCCTGTCTTTCATCACGAGACTTTCTTTTCGTGTCTCTGTCAATAAATATCATGTCTCTGTCTCTCTGTCTCGTTCCGTCTCTTCTCATCCCAAAACTCTCCAAACTTCGCTCACCGGAACCAACCAGCCAATCACAAGGCCTTCTCCCTCTTGTAAACTGCGGGAACCCAGCCCCCACCTCGAGCCCCGTACATCAAGAGAATTAAGCCTTCTCCAACCTACCTCCCCACCCAAACCCCAACTCCTCAGAAGAACCAAATCTCTCCCCATGAACCCAAGAGAGACACAAGCCACCTATTCCTTCCATCTACAAGCCGGGGCAGCACAGATCTCCTCCCTCATACACCAAGATAGTAAACATCTTTCCTTAAGCCCCCAGAGCCAAGCCCTCCCTCCCTTCCTCCCTAAGCCACCACGGCTCCTCCCCCTTCCTCACACACGTCAAGAAACCATGATAAAAGAAAATCTCTCTCTCTCTCTCTCTCTCTCTCTCTCTCTCTCTCTCTCTCTCTCTCTCTCTCTCTCTCTCTCTCTTAACCCAGGAGAAGCGTGTCTCCTGCGAGGGACGAGACCTCACAGAACAAAGCGGTCCGACATTTCCCTCTGGTCGGGGAAGGAGACCTCCGGAGATCTCCTCCCTCAGCGTCTCCTTCAGGCTAGGGAACTTACCGACGGAGTAAAGTTCCTCTCTACCACCCACCACCCACTCCCATCCTCGCCCGACGTAGCCAAGGGGAGTAAAGACGATCGCCCAGTATCAACAACGAGATCTTGTAAGCTTTATGTAGGGGTAAGCAGGGGGGCGGGGGTGTTTCCTCTCTCCGTCTTTGAGTTCCCGTGATGTCAACACCACCACAACTCGAGGAGGGAAATCACAACTTTTTCTGGGAGGCTTTAGTGAGAGGGGTTGTAGTTGCTGTGGGAGGGATGGACGGATGGATAGAGGGAGAGAGGGGAGAGGGGTTAAGCAGGTCCCAGATGGGTTAGAGGAACCCACGTAATACAACTGGTTATACAAGGATGAAAACGATATATACGAAGTGTTTCCATACCGACTCCCACAGCTACTGCCAACACTCGACCTCCACAGTTACTGCCAACAGGAGACCCCACAGCTACTGCCAACACGAAGCACTGGTACTGTCTCTCTAGGGTACACCAGAGCAGGTTAGCTGGGATATTAAAGTCCGCTCTTCAAGCCCAGTACATTACCTGGTATTAGAAGTAGAGACGAGGCAGCTCGCATAGCAGAGGTAGGTGTGTGTGTGTGTGTGTGTGTGTGTGTGTGTCAGCCCAACACACGGCTTGCTATCGGCTACCCCGGCCTCGACGTGATCAACACACTTATGATAACTGTTTTCAACGATGGTTTGATCGTTACGGTACTTCATTCCTGGCCGGACACACTCTGCAGTGTTCAAAGATCGTTTATAACTTCAACACAATCCAGACGACACCCGTCCTTATCTATATCATCACTTCATCAACGAAAACGATCTATTCTCCACGGAAGGCGTCAGCACCTGCTGTTGTCCTCCCTCTCTCATAACTGGAGGACAGGGAATGATGCTGTAGTAATATTGTATAATGTTGCTACACTATTGTGGCGATACTATACAGTGTCACTACAACACCAAGACCCCTCTGAGTGACATCACAACACTATCTCGTGTGACCTCACAACAAAACGATGGGTGACCTCACCACAAGACCCTGGCGTGTTCTCTCCACAAGACAAACTACTCAAGTGGCCGTTCGGTATAGCGTAATGACTCGTTCGTCACCAGGAACTGTGCGATGATGTATGATGATCATCACAACAAAATGCTCAAGCCCAGACGACTCAAACTTTAAGTAGACATACAAATTCATCAGACCGACGACGACCAAGTGGAATGATCACTAAAGACGGGACCTTAACAAGTAAATGAGGAGTGACTAGTTTATCCATCTGTTGAGGATAGTTCAGCCCTGTGGGTACCAAGCTGCCTGCGGCCACTAATTGCTCCACTCAGACTTGAGCTGAAGGTGAATTTAGCATTCATCTCATCTCATACATAAACTATGTACGCCAATCTATACTTACTTGAGGATCTTCTTGAGCATTACTAACTACATCATACATATATAACACACTCTACTCTCCCATTACTGCTCATTTCATCAGCGTCTACCGTTCCATAACTGTTCCTCATAACGTTAAAGTATTCCCAGGATTACTGGTCGACGCATGGCAACATACAGGTACTAACAGCTAAGTAAACCATCGCGCAGAAAATACTTCTTAGTGCAGTTTCCTCCCGTGAATAAAATATATGATGCCTTCTGGCGACCTTGCGGAGTGCATGAATAATTTCCTCGGTTACTTAGTGTGTGTGAGAGAGAGAGAGAGAGAGAGAGAGAGAGAGAGAGAGAGAGAGAGAGAGAGAGAGAGAGAGAGAACACCGCGAACGAAAGGAAGTGTGGGAGAAATGAGAGAAAACCAACATCAGTAAGTAACAGCAGAAGCAACGGTAGGAAGAACAGAAGTAGCAGCAACAGGAACGCAAAAAATAAATAACAGTAGCAGATGTAGCACAGCATGAGGACTCAGCTTTAGTTCCCTGGACCGGGCTGTTCACCCCTGTTGGGTCGTTATCCGGCCAAATGGTCGTAGTTTCTTCATTATTCGGGTGAAATTTCTCGGCCAGAGGTCGTACTGACGACCCCGGGCCAATATTGACTAGGGTTCGTCCCATTTCCCTCCAACACCATCATACTGGTCAAAGGTTTTCCTAAAGTCAGGTCCCGGGTCAGGCCCATACCAGCTCCTGCAGAAGGCCTGCAGTTGTTCCCAAAGCAGGCCTCTTCCACGTCCCCGAAGAAGGCGATCTACCCAAGTCCCGAACGAGTGCCCTTTACACGTACCTGACGATGGCCCCACCACCGCCCGTCAAACACACACACACACACACACACACACACACACACACCACTACCCCAAAGTATTCTAATTAAGTACAACATTAGCGTCCTATCGCTTTAGCTGATGGCTCGTCCACCAACTCCAAGTGGCACATCTACCAAATATAGAACTTTATAACTGGAAGTTCCTACTCTCCAGTGACGTAGACTCCCATACGAATACATAACTCCGTCTCTGGTGAAGACAAGAGTTTGGTTTCCCTCCTTATTTACGCCTTCCATTAGGGAAGGCAGCCCCAGCGTCCATGAGGCAGAAAATTCAAGTTTTGGGAATCACAATGGAAGCTTTGACTTAGATTATAACACAGAGTAGAGGAACGAGACAGTAGCTCGCTGGGTTTATGTGGCCTTGTCAGACGGCCCTACCACCACCACCACCAGCATCTCCACCAACACCACCAGGATCTCCTCCAACACCAACAGGATCTCCTCCAACACCACCAGGATCTCCTCCAACACTACCAGGATCTCCTCCAACACCACCAGGATCTCCAACACCAACCTCCACCACCAAGTCTTACGTCCCAGTTTGTTCCATGGTTGCCACGTCTTAGGTAAGCTTTGGAGACTCACCTCACCTGTTCAACCCAAAGATGCTTACGAATCCTCACGACTTACCCACAGCCTACCGCTTACCTTCTCCTGCCCAGTCTCTTACCTTCCTACACTTACCTCAGTACTTATCGCCAAGACAGGGACACAAGATTCTCGAAGACTGAAACGCAGTGAAACAAAATGACTTCCAGTTTTCTCTACTCTCTTTTGCCTTTTGTTTACATCTCGTGTGTGTGTGTGTGTGTGTGTGTGTAAGATGGCCTTCTTCATCTCCCTTTCCCATACCGACCACCCCTCCTCTTCTGTTCCCTTCCTTGTCCCGTTCCTTCTCTTCGTATCGTACGATCTAATACTTAAATGACAAATATCGAGGCATTATTTGATCACTAACTTCTGCCACTGCAATAACTAGAAAATGAAAAAAAATCGAGGCAATGTGGAAAATCCTTTAACAAGAGGCGTTACAATAACTGATCCAGCAGACGTTCGCCGCAAACATAAGCTTTACTCCTTGCCATGCGATATATAAACAACAACGATATATGAGTGATTCGAGTAAACAGGAGATGATTAATATCTCTGAACTACATAGCGCCGGGGAAGCGTGCGTCTAGTGTTCTTTTGGAAGAGAAAAATTGGAGCAAATGCCAAATTACGGAAAGAACTTTTGGAAATATACAAGAAACGAGTGTCATTTATTGTGACAGCTGCTATTATACTGATTTATACTATAGTCATTTTCATGTTACATAACTATACAGTAAACTTAACCAATTTATAACTTACGGATAATGAGGAGAAACGGATACAAAACTACGATGAGAAGACAAGTGCTGACACCTCGTGTAATGAGATAGTGTTTGTGTACATAGGTAGTAGCCGCCGTCGCCACCAGAGGGACGACAAGGTACTTAGCGCGCGATTCAAAGCGGATAATTGATGTGCAAATAATCTTTTGCTTGTATCATCGCTCGAGAAGTGGATGACTGGTTCTACTTACAGTGTACCACTGGCAAAATTCCTAGTGTATCACCAGTGGTACACGTACCACAGGTTGGGAGCCACTGGACTCTCCTGATTCAAAGATCATAATCATCAGAGACGAACCCTTATTTTCCCCTCAAAGTATGTAGCTCTCTACCTCTCTTCATAGGGCCATAACCCCTATCCCCATCCCTTATTAGGGCGCGTCTCTGTAATATCAACTCTGGCAAGGCTTCCAGGCTGTGGAACCTGTCCTGCACCAGCACCCAGATGTCCACATCACAGGTCATAGCCAAAGATGATTTGATCACGAAAAGAAAAAAAAAAAAGATTACAAATATGAAACGCGAGGCTTACACTCACTTGTTTTCTTAATTGCTACAACAGTGTAGTGTGAGAGAAAAGTCTTATCGTTATTGGAACATACCACTGCCCTCCACTCCCGACTTTTCAAGAGACTACAAATACTTTTTAAAAGTACCTGCTACAGGAAGTGGCACTAAAGCCCTTTGTGAGGGGAGAGCCGGGGAGAGGGACAGGCCTGCAACAGGTGAAGGGTGAGGGGTGAGGGGAGAGGGACAGGCCTGCAACAGGTGAGGGGAGGCTCAGTGAGAGGAATAGTGCACTTCTACTAAGACCTGCAACCTTCACCCCTTTATACAACCCTTGCAAGCGAGTGTACCGTACCTCCGTACCGTCCTTGTGAGTGTACCGTACCTCCGTACCGTCCTTGTGAGTGTACCGTACCTCTGTACCGTCCTTGTGAGTGTACCGTACCTCCGTACAGTCATCCACTCATCCAGGTGACAGTCATCCACTCATCCACTTGTACTTCCCGACATAGCTCTTTCATGTTCTCCCCATCTTGTACCTCCTTCTCCCTCTTCCCACAGCCGGGTTGTCTCCCCATTAGTAAGGTCAGGGGTCACAGCGCCCTCTGCTAACTAGTCTCCCCACATAAGGGGAGACTACCTCTCCTCACAGCTTCCCGGGGCACCCCAGCAAATCCTGCACTAACATACGCACGAACATTCTCTCTCTCTCTCTCTCTCTCTCTCTCTCTCTCTCTCTCTCTCTCTCTCTCTCTCTCTCTCTCTCTCTCTCTCTCTCTCTCTCTCTCTCTCTCCCACTAAGTCATAGCAGACTCTCGCAGCAGAAAACCTCCTCAGTTCCTCCTCTCCCCAGGGTACTGATCAGACGGCGTGTGGGAGAAGATGAGCCGACTGATGGGGAGATTAACAGCCGGGGAGAGAGAGGGAGAGAGAGAGAGGCGGTTGGGTGGATGGACTGGCTGAGTGAGGCTGGAAGCTGATTGGATGAACTTCATGAACGGAGGATGTATACATTGCTGCTGCAGACGGGAGGGGAAGGATGTGAGGGCGGCTCGAATGGGGAGATGTATGTGGGGAGATGTATGTGGGGAGATGTATGTGGGAGATGTATGTGGGGTACTGCACGCTGGACCATGTGACCCAGGTACAGCATGCTGCAGTAATGTTGCCAGAAACTCACACACGCTTGAGCACGACGGTACGACCCCTGAGCACGACGGTACGACCCCTGAACACGACGGTACGACCCTTCAGCACGACGATACGACCCTTGAGCACGACGGTACGACCCCTGAGCACGGCGGTACGACCCCTGAGCACGACGGTACGACCCCTGAGCACGACGGTACGACCCCTGAGCACGACGGTACGACCCCTGAGCACGACGGTACGACCCCTGAGGTACGATGAAATATGTAAAGAAGGATTAAGTCTTCAAGTAATATTTGGATTTCCTGAAATATTAAGCAACTCTGCTTCATTTTTGCATCTATTTATGAACACACATACGTCATAACCTTGGCACACACACACACACACACACACACACACACACACACACACACCAGTCACGCTGATCCACCTGACTCTTCCTGACCTCTGACCTCCATCATCCTGACAATTGACCTGACCCACTGTGAGACCCGGCTACTAGTACTGTACCCTCTGTAGCCTACTGTACCCTTCACAAACTCCAGCTGACTATATCTAATCTCCACTGACCCCCCCCCCCCCCCCATGGCACTATATCCACACCCGGTTATATTCCTGTATCACACACACACCAGACTACAGCCGTTACCACTGTATCACACACACCAGACTACAGCTGTTACCACTGTATCACACACACACCAGACTACAGCTGTTACCACTGTATCACACACACACCAGACTACAGCTGTTACCACTGTATCACACACACCAGACTACAGCTGTTACCACTGTATCACACACACCAGACTACAGCTGTTACCACTGTATCACACACACCAGACTACAGCTGTTACCACTGTATCACACACACCAGACTACAGCTGTTACCACTGTATCACACACACCAGACTACAGCTGTTACCACTGTATCACACACACACCAGACTACAGCTGTTACCACTGTATCACACACACACCAGACTACAGCTGTTACCACTGTATCACACACACACCAGACTACAGCTGTTACCACTGTATCACACACACACCAGACTACAGCTGTTACCACTGTATCACACACACACCAGACTACAGCTGTTACCACTGTATCACACACACACCAGACTACAGCTGTTACCACTGTATCACACACACCAGACTACAGCTGTTACCACTGTATCACACACACCAGACTACAGCTGTTACCACTGTATCACACACACACCAGACTACAGCTGTTATCACTGCCTCACTTACATACCAAGACTTACCATAACCCAACACCCCACCCCCCTCCATCTCCCCCTCCCCTTTATGCCACTCCACCTGTATTTATTGGTAAAATTTCATGAATACATGAATAACAAAGATACTGTTTGTTGCATTTACATATTCCAGGTCTCGGGCAGATTTCATAGCCTGGAAAAGAAAAGAAAAGAAAAAAAAAAAGGTGTATGCATCACCCAAGCAGCTGAATACAGTACGAACTACGACACAGGAAGTAGGGTCATGTGATGTACTTGTGCCCGGCAGTGACACACACACACACACACACACACACACACACACACACACACACACTGACATCGACCCTGAAGTTCTGTATGGACCAGAAGGCCGACGCTACGCCTCCTTTATTAGCACCAGAGACAGCGGGTCAGGTCAGCAGCCAGAGGAGATATCACAGTACAAGGACAGACGCCTGGCGGGTCATTTGTCATGGCGGCTGGCCCGACCAGACTTGGCCTCTCACATACTGATTCCCGCCATCACACGGACTCTGTTGCTCCATCTACTCCAACACTATCTCCAACAACACCATCTCCAACACCACCACCACCACCACCACCACCACCGAACCACTCAGCAATTTAACCAAATAAAATGATACGTTCACTCAAGGTCAAAGATCTGAGAGTAATTACGTGTCCTAATTAGAGGTGACTGCTGATCTTAACGAGCCATTCTTTAATGTATGGAGTGATTCAGTCTGGTGATTAGCACCAGTCAGACGCAGGATTGGCTAAGCCAATGCCAGAATTTACTCGGAATCTCCTCCAACGCTGACAAGACTCAGCATTTCTTTTTTCCCGGCGTTTTAATGAAGACTGAGAATCTCTCTCTCTCTCTCTCTCTCTCTCTCTCTCTCTCTCTCTCTCTCTCTCTCTCTCTCTCTCTCTCTCTCTCAGGAACAAGAGGCATCAGTAAGACCTGAAATATTCCTGAGCTGTGAGGGGCCATCAACTCCACCTGACCTTTCCAAACGAGTCCCCAGCAACCTTCTTCCCCTCCCTCACCCACACCCCCACGTGCACACACACACACACACACACACACGACGAGACAAACTTGCAATTTAGAGAAACAATTTGCCTTATAAAGTGGCAGGTCCGGGGGGGGGGGGGCTTGTTAGATATGTCTATTCCTAACCTAACTCCTCTAAACAGTCAGTTGTGACATAAATTCGAACGGAAAATGCGTTAGATCTTGTCGTCTATATTTTTCAATGTTTCTTCACTCCTTAACCATGAAGGTACGACCCTTGAAAAAGACGGTACGACCTTATATATATATATATATATATATATATATATATATATATATATATATATATATATATATATATATATATATATATATATAATCATGTTCCTGGAGGGGTCAAATATGCCTCAATCTCTGGCCAGTATTGCGTTTAACACGCCGTCCCCAGAGGTCATACGATGTCGTCACTACGTCAGAAAGCCAATAACGAGGTCGTAACGGGTCGTAACGTGTCGTAACGGGCGTGGCTGGGGCTGGCGTAACACTCGACATTATCGTAACATAAGGAGAATGAGGGGGTGGGGTGGGGTGGGGTGGTGTGGGGTGGGGTGGGGTGGGGTGGGGTGGGGTGGGGTGGTGTGGGGTGGGGTGGGGTGGGGTGGGGTGGGGTGGGGTGGGGGTGGTCATTGTGGTAATCTAAGGACAGCAGAGAAAAGCCTGAAAATTGGGAAAACTGGGACAAATGGGAGAGCGCAAAGTCTCCCATTACACAGCAGTGACCAACAGAGGACTAGAACGACCCGTTGTACTACAGAAGCAGACACTACATCATCCTAGATAAAGATGATGGAATGCACGAAGCCCACCTAACCCCCCCCCCCCTCCACGTGACAAGGAGCAATGCATGACCCCAAAGCGAAAAAAAGTGAAAATAGGACATGATAGGATAAAAAGAGGGTTGAGATAGGATGAAATAGGGTTAAATTGGATCTAATAGGATCAAAATAGGATGAAATAGGGTTGAATTGGATCTAATAGGATGAAAATAGGATGAAATAGGGTTAAATTGGATTTAATAGGATCAAAATAGGATGAAATAGGGATGAAATAGGATGAGATATTATCAAATTGGTATTAAATAGGACAAGAAGAAAAGATGGCTTTAGAAAATCAGAAATTGGAATAGAAAATGGGTTACTGACAATACAAATACAACATATACGGCGATATGAAACAAGGACTGGAAGATAATGGATGAAAATGACAGTTTGAAGAAGAGCATTAAGGGTTATCACCAGAGTCAACAACAATATGAAACATGGAGTCTACCAACACTGCCAACAATAGAACTACAAAGGCTTCCACCACTGACACCTGCAGGACCAGTGTTGGCAGCAGCAGCTCACAGGAGGAGGGCAGCATGAACAGCAGTGGGATGAGGCAACAGCAGCAGCAGATGAAGAAGAAGAAGAAGAAGAAGAAGAAGAAGAAGAAGAAGAAGAAGAAGAAGAAGATACAGCAGACACAGCAACAGACGCAGCAGCAAGGGAGTGATCGTGCCAGCAGCTGCCACTCATAGTCAGTAAAGCCACGAGGTGGGTGGGGGGGCCACCCACCCTTGCCAGGTGGAGGTATAAACAAAATCAACAATTTATGACGACAAACAAAACATCTCAGTCCCGAGTTCCCCCACTCATGCCTGTCCTTCACAGCCTCTTGCAGATGGGCCGAGTTTGCTTTCGTCCCTCCAGTATATCATCATTCCTCAGATTTTTGCAGCTATATTGAACCAAGAATTAAGAATTTGTGTACCATCTTCAACGCATCTTCATGAGCTTTCAAAAGCCTGTAAATATTCTTTTTATTTTGCGCAATTGATAAACAGCTCAGAGCAAAATTCTAATTACTAGGATTGCAGTTCCGTGTACTGTGAGGCGTGAGACAGACTCAGTTGGCTAATGCGTCATTACCGTGTCATTAAACTCTTAATTACAATGTTATTACGGTTTAGTGGTGTTGTGTTATGGTCTAAGTGCACGGCAGCCCATCCCAAGACGCTACCTGAGGCTCCTGCAGGGTTCCCCGGGCCCCTTGTAAGGCTCCAGGATTCCTGTTTGCTCCACAATACGAGCAGAGTTACGAGGTCGTCATGTTGGTTATAATAGAGCTGGTGTTCAGGGGTCGACACAGGCAGACAATCTGCTGGGAGTACCTCCGTGTAGTGCCCAGGTCTCCAGCTATACTAGGGTCCCACAGGTCTTCCTCGAAGTCCTTCTCATCGTAGGTCCGCTTGATCTTAGGTCTTGTAGAGGTCTTACCCCATATAGTGTGGTCCCTACCCAGGGATAGACCTATTCATGTCCGTAACTTAAGATCCTAGACTTTTCTCCAATCTCTTATGTGTTCTTTCTCTTCCTCAAGTGGTCCTCGAGTGAGCTGAGTCCTCCTCCAGACCTCCCTGGCGTCCCTCCCTTCTCCAGCTCAAAGATCTTCCAGGTCATCACGTACCTTCGTTTCTCCGTCGTTTCCAGGTCCTCCTCGAGAGGTTCCAAGTCTCCCTTGACCTTCTTAAGTATTCATTTAGGATCTTGGTGTGTTTGTATGTTTCCCAGGTTCGTAGATTTCCTCTCGTCCCTCAGACCCACCAGATGTCTCGTTCTCGCTGGAGTTCCTCTACTGCTCCCGCTCCTCCACCTCATCCCTGTTGAAGATCTCCTCCAGATTCCCATTGGTGGTAATACAATAACAGGATATTGGTCGCCATGGTACCTACCTTGACGGACGTGGTCATCCATGTTGAGAAATATGAGGCATTAACAGGGGAGCCCCTTTGTCCCTCCACCTCGATGGTGGGAGATAACAAAGTTATGGTTGATCACCTCCCACTCTCACCACCTCCCACCCTCACCACCTCCCTCCCTCACCACCTTCCACTCTCACCACCTCCCACCCTCACCACCTCCCTCACCACCTCCCACCCTCACCACCTCCCTCCCTCACCACCTTCCACCCTCGCCACCTGCCACTCTGACCACCAACCTACCTGACCACCTACAATCCTCACCACCTACAATCCTCACCACCTGCCACCTTCACCATCTGCCAACCTTAGAAGGGAATTCGTCCACCTCACATGGGAAGGACCAATAGCTTCTCACACACGAGCATCTTAACTTTAAACGAGAAAATATATGCGACAGATGTCGTCACAAAGATGTATTTTATGATGTATATCAAACTGCCTTTTGATCGAGGATTTCCGCACGACCTGCACCGAGGAGATACTGTAGAACTGCGGGGAGATGTAACGACCATCTTAAACAAACAATCGTTAGGTAATTAAGATTAACATATGACAAGAAAAACACTGTAGTTATCGACCGAAATTAGCATGTAAATCGTGTTTAAATCTAGTGACGCACATCTCACAACAACAACATCAACAGCCAATGAAATTATTTCTTTTTTTTTTTCCAAATTTCAGGATTAATAGAATAATTAACGTCCGAGTTCCTGTGATGGGTTTGGAAGCGCCTCTCTGACTCATGTCGCTTCCATGTTGCAATACAAAAATTATACAATGAACATATTCATCATGTCCTCAGAAAAAAAAAAATAATATTCATCTTCCAATTCATTGTTCTTTCTTTACAATTCCCTCATCAAACCACTGTAACCTCTTCTCTAAACCACCAAAGTTCTTTTACCAAACCACCACAATTCCTTTGCCAAACCACCACAATTCCTTTGCCAAGCCACCACAATTCCTACACAAGGGACCCGCCACAGGCCCTGTGCCACACGCTCATCTCGAGTGCCTCAGATAAGACGGTCAGAGGGAAGCAACGAGCATTGTGTTTGGTCAATGGGTGTTGCCGGCCGCCCATCACGACTCCACCACAGCGAGACTCGGGCATCTCACGGCTTTATAATGACTGCCTCTTTCATACCACAGTTGCCGGATGTCCCTTTCTCGTGGGGGAAGAGATCTCTGAGGGTGATGACGATGATGGTTGAGGAAGCGGTTGTGGGGTTCTTTGATTCTTTCTGTTTATCAACTGCTGTCTAACGCAAGTCTGGGAGAGAGGGAGGAGGATCCACACTATACTAGGGGGATGAGGGAGCCGAAAAGGCGAATCTAATCTTGAGAGGGAGATGGAAGGATGGGGTGTAGATAACTTGAGGTCTCAGAGCCTTGATTTAACATGCAGAAGGGTCAAAAGCGTGCGTGCGATAAAGCGAAATGGAGTAATGTGATATATAGGGGTCGACGGACTGTTAATGGGCTGAGTCAGGGTATATCAAGCGGTCAGGAGAAGCCACGGAAATGGCTGTTAATTGTTGAGGGCTGTGGTTTCGATGCATTACACACGACAATCTAAGATTACACGTAAACATTTAAGGCCATTCTTCTTCTGTTCCTGGCATTACCTCAATACCTGGGAAATGACGAACTAGTATAAAAAAAAAAAGCATCATCTTCTCTCCCTTCATTACGTCTTTCCACTTCCTCCCTGTCTTATTACCGTCCCCATACCATGCTGAAACCTACTCAACATCTTCCTTCATCCTGGACATTCACATCCATCATCGTCCACACTTCCTCCTCCTGTTCTCGCCATTTGTCCTCCTCTTCATTAGCTGGGTCTTTCCGCTCCCCCGTCAGCCACCGGCCCTGCCCTGGCACGTCAGCCCTCACCTTCGTCAGACAAACCTCCTCCAGAAGTAGCCTCGTTTTCCACTTACTACAAGCGACAAGCATCACCACACCATCTCCTTCCCTGTGTGTGTACGTCATACCACCCAACCATCCGGACATCATATGGACAAACAACATTCCTCAAATTTCTCAGTGTGATATGATCGTCTTACTGATGTTATTATTCATATTACCTAGAGTAATTTATGCAGGAGGAGGAGGAGGAGGACAGAGAATTTCCGGTATGTCTCGGGTTCAAATGGTGTTAAATATACCACCAAATATCACCATTGAGCAGAGCCGTGTGTGTGTGTGTGTGTTCCTGCCCTGATGGCCGACCCACAGAATCAACAGAGTTGTATAGGAACATTCCAGCTGCCGAAGGTTGCCAGAAACTTATATAATCAACACCGATCTAAACTTTAGAGACCCAATAAACAGGAATAATGACCAGGTGTTGACGCATTCGTTGCTTTAATGGCTCATTAGGCCCTTATGGGTCGTCCGTTCCTTGTCTTTTGACTGGTGACGCCATTCCGGACACCGGGTCACTTCTATGGCCCCAGTGAATTATAACAAAAAGGGGAGAAGAATACAAGGAACTATAGTTACTTCATGATAAAGATCAACCTAACCTAACCTAACCTAACCACACTCAAACTCGAAAAACTCAAATGTAAAAGGAAAGATATATTTTCTATCTTTATGTAAACTGACCAATAGGAAGAAGCAATGAAGGTACTCTGCTATAAAGGCCGACCAGTGAAAGGCACAGATGGAACCCTCTTCTGTGGAAACCGGACCAATAAGCGGCACGGATGGTACGCGCTCTCCTATAGACACCAAGCAATGAGAGGCGAGGATACGATCCTATGCTATGGAAATCGACCAGTGATAAGCGCAGCTAGGAACCTGCTTCCTGCAAAACATATGACGAATGACACGATGATGAGGATCTGCGCCAGTGTGACTGAGAGAGAGGTTCGAGAGGAACGGGAGACTGAGAGAAAAGTGGAATAGAAACTATGAATGCTGCGTCTGAGGCGAGAGAGAGAGGAAGAGGAAGGTAGGTCAGGTGGCGACACCAGGGGAATGGCTGTTCAGCCAGCACGGGAGGCGTGTGTGTCATGTGTGTGGAGGTCGTGGGGGAATGAGTTGCATCTGACGGATTAACTTTATGTACCAACAGAATAGTTCAGATGTGCCTGACAGTAACACAACTGTAACGTGTTACAAAACTGTAGCCGGGAGTCGGGAATGTGTCCCAGATTTAGTAGCGAGTTTAGTGCACCGTCACCTCCTCCTGTCTGGTCAGATCTTCTGGAATCTATGTTGAAAATAAGAGCCAACAATTTAGATTCCATCGACCATTTATTTCTCTCGTCTAGCACAAAACTTCCAGTTTTAATGTTAGAGAAGAGGAAACATAAATGTTAGAGAAGAGGAAACATAAATGTTAGAGAAGAAGAAACATAAATGAAAGGAATGTGTAGACGAAGGGTAAAGTAAAGTAGGATAAGTGTATGGTATGCATAAAGAGAAGACATTACATCCAGCCAACAAAAATCAGTTTCACTGACACAAGAATAAGACAAGCGATCTTGACATGCAGGAAATAACATTCATTTCCAATGAGTCTGACCTTAACATGTAAGACATTCCATACATATGTAATCTTGATATTAAGATTTCTATTTGATTTCATATTTAATCCAAAATGATTCTGAATACCATAAGAAGACCTCCATCTTCGATTATAACCATATGTATTTTGCCAAGTGTTCTTTCCCTTTAGCTCCCTGGCCGTAACAATGGGCATCACTCACCTGTTCTCCAATTCCAACTTTTGTACCGTCGCCTCTGTTTTAGGAATCCAGTAATTTGCTTTTATCGTTTCCAATATCAGTATCTTCGCCATGGCCTTAAGCCTCACACCATCCCTTGTTCTACAGTGTGTCACGACCCTCTTGTCTCCCGCTCATGTCTCCTTTTGCCTCCTCTTGACACCGCGTGATTACCCTCACCTCGTACGTTTCCACTGACTTTTACCACCGTGGGAGGAGGTATTGAGGCCACTGGGGGTGAGGTTGTGTGGCGCGAGGTACCTGTGTGGAGAGGGAGTGAGGCTGGAGGGATCCCTCTCCAAACTGTGGCCCCAGCTGCTGTCGTCCCCTCCATTCTGATCCAGAGATTGCATTTACCTTATCCTCCCACAAGAGGAATCTGTCGTCCCCTCTGTATAGACGCAATCAGGAGACTGTAGAACACCTGTTCACAGTTGTACACAAGTTATGTTATGACCTTACGTCATATGAATATACAGGAAGTTGATTGGTTATTTGGTTGGCCTTTAGCCAAACATATCGGCTTCCATTAAGGTCAGTCAAGGTCATAACCACCATTCAAAAAGTCTTGAACAACTTCTTCAGATATTGAAGATGATTCTAAGACCACACACTCCCTCACTGTATACATGACCCGTGAAGTGTACAGTTCAGATCCGTAATGGGTAGTTATAAGGGACTGTGGTCCTTTACGCACACATAGTCTTGATAATTAAATCATCTTTAATGGAAGTTATGAAAACATTCTGAATTTACGTATAACATTTTTTCCCCTCCAATATATACTCGCCATTTCCCGCGTTAGCGAGGTAGCGTCCATGATAGAATGACTGAGCGTTTGTATTATGGTTGTAACTATGATCAATAAATGGTCTGTCCTGGTGTTCGCAAGATATACATTGTCCCTCAAAGTAGTCAGTCCAGACACGTGGAAACTGTCAGGCTTTTGATAGAAAAACTTTACTTACTTCAAAATCGAAAGACATCAATTCCAATAGACAGAGCAAAAGTTGAAGTTGCTAAAAGTTAAGTTAAATTTGATCATAAATTAGGTTAAATACATCATAAATTCAGTTAGATTAAGCAAGGCAGTTTGTGAAATATTTGGTCGAATATGTTTGTGTTTATTGTGCAAGATAGAGCGACATGACTCTGGGGGGTGGCAGAGTCGGAAACCCCCAGAGATTTCGAGGGTCGATGACATTCTCCTACTGTGTGTGTGTGTGTGTGTGTGTGTGTGTGTGTGTGTGTGTGTGCTGAGGCTAGAGCGCTCTCATGGGGACCAATGTTGCCATATTTACGTACCTGTACACCAATCATCGCCCAGCCTCCTAGCCACAACGCTCTGCTTTGTGCAGATGTTTTAGAAAAATCCACCGAGTAAAACATTGAATTAATCACATCATGAAAAACCTTTGATTCGGAATTGGTTAAAAGAGTGGATGAAAGTATTGTGGTACGTGTGACGAGAGTGTTACTCATATGTTCTAGTTTTGTTATTTGTGTTCCCAGGGATAGAGGGAATGATGGGTCACGTGAGCTGGTCTGTCATGGAATAGAGAACTGGATTCGACTCTTTGTACTCACATATAACTTTATTTTCTTTTTTTTTTTGAGAGAGAGAAATCGTCGGTAATTGTTCCATTGTGAGTGGTATTGCTTCGTTAGTACGTATTTATTAATTAACGTAACTATGCGCTTCCGTGGTAAAGTGGTCAGCGTTGGTGGCAATAAATCATCATCTCTGGGCCCCTGGGTCGATCCTCAGCCATGCCAAATGTCGCACAGCTCACACAAGAGTTCAGATGACGTTTTATGTCTGGGAGATAAATGGAAAACAGCAGCCTTGATCTGTTAAGATAAAACACCAGCCGCGGGTTCTCCCCCATCCACCATGAGACCCCCCATCCCCCTTCTCCCCCCCTTCTTCCCGCTGTCCTGCCAGGGGATGGTGCCTTGCCCCTGCTGGACCTTCCGGTCAATACCTTTATCTACTCTGTGCCCACATTCACAAACATGCACAACGTTCATGCATATTTACACATGCAGTAAAATGAAAAAACGTGCCGGCCGTTGGCAACATACGAATCTCACTCGCTGAAAGAATATATATATATATATATATATATATATATATATATATATATATATATATATATATATATATATATATATATATATATGTATTGTTGACTGGTTGGTAAGGTTATTTAATGTATGTATGACTCATGGTGAGGTGCCTGAGGATTGGCGGAATGCGTGCATAGTGCCATTGTACAAAGGCAAAGGGGATAAGAGTGAGTGCTCAAATTACAGAGGTATAAGTTTGTTGAGTATTCCTGGTAAATTATATGGGAGGGTATTGATTGAGAGGGTGAAGGCATGTACAGAGCATCAGATTGGGGAAGAGCAGTGCGGTTTCAGAAGTGGTAGAGGATGTGTGGATCAGGTGTTTGCTTTGAAGAATGTATGTGAAAAATACTTAGAAAAGCAAATGGATTTGTATGTAGCATTTATGGATCTGGAGAAGGCATATGATAGAGTTGATAGAGATGCTCTGTGGAAGGTATTAAGAATATATGGTGTGGGAGGCAAGTTGTTAGAAGCAGTGAAAAGTTTTTATCGAGGATGTAAGGCATGTGTACGTGTAGGAAGAGAGGAAAGTGATTGGTTCTCAGTGAATGTAGGTTTGCGGCAGGGGTGTGTGATGTCTCCATGGTTGTTTAATTTGTTTATGGATGGGGTTGTAAGGGAGGTAAATGCAAGAGTCCTGGAAAGAGGGGCAAGTATGAAGTCTGTTGGGGATGAGAGAGCTTGGGAAGTGAGTCAGTTGTTGTTCGCTGATGATACAGCGCTGGTGGCTGATTCATGTGAGAAACTGCAGAAGCTGGTGACGGAGTTTGGTAAAGTGTGTGGAAGAAGAAAGTTGAGAGTAAATGTGAATAAGAGCAAGGTTATTAGGTACAGTAGGGGTGAGGGTCAAGTCAATTGGGAGGTGAGTTTGAATGGAGAAAAACTGGAGGAAGTGAAGTGTTTTAGATATCTGGGAGTGGATCTGTCAGCGGATGGAACCATGGAAGCGGAAGTGGATCATAGGGTGGGGGAGGGGGCGAAAATTTTGGGAGCCTTGAAAAATGTGTGGAAGTCGAGAACACTATCTCGGAAAGCAAAAATGGGTATGTTTGAGGGAATAGTGGTTCCAACAATGTTGTATGGTTGCGAGGCGTGGGCTATGGATAGAGATGTGCGCAGGAGGATGGATGTGCTGGAAATGAGATGTTTGAGGACAATGTGTGGTGTGAGGTGGTTTGATCGAGTAAGTAACGTAAGGGTAAGAGAGATGTGTGGAAATAAAAAGAGCGTGGTTGAGAGAGCAGAAGAGGGTGTTTTGAAATGGTTTGGGCACATGGAGAGAATGAGTGAGGAGAGATTGACCAAGAGGATATATGTGTCGGAGGTGGAGGGAACGAGGAGAAGAGGGAGACCAAATTGGAGGTGGAAAGATGGAGTGAAAAAGATTTTGTGTGATCGGGGCCTGAACATGCAGGAGGGTGAAAGGAGGGCAAGAAATAGAGTGAATTGGAGTCATGTGGTATACAGGGGTTGACGTGCTGTCAGTGGATTGAAGCAAGGCATGTGAAGCGTCTGGGGTAAACCATGGAAAGCTGTGTAGGTATGTATATTTGCGTGTGTGGACGTGTGTATGTACATGTGTATGGGGGGGGGGTTGGGCCATTTCTTTCGTCTGTTTCCTTGCGCTACCTCGCAAACGCGGGAGACGGCGACAAAGTATAAAAAAAAAAAAAAAAAAAAAAAAAAATATATATATATATATATATATGAGGGGGGAGGGGGATGTTATTCCATGTGTGGCGAGGTGGCGATGGGAATAAATAAAGGCAGACAGTATGAATTATGTACATGTGTATATATGTATATGTCTGTGTGTATATATATATGTGTACATTGAGATGTATAGGTATGTATATTTGCGTGTGTGGACGTGTATGTATATACATGTGTATGGGGGTGGGTTGGGCCATTTCTTTCGTCTGTTTCCTTGCGCTACCTCGCAAACGCGAGAGACAGCGACAAAGCAAAATAATAATAAAATATACATATATATATATATATATATATATATATATATATATATATATATATATATATATATATCGTTGGTATAGTTATTGGTCTTTGTGGCACGCATAGCAAATGGTTCAAACAGATGTTATGATAACAGGAGATGTTAAAAAAAAGAGCTGTGACGTAATGGATAGGTCAAAGACTGGGCTGAGGAGGGTAAAGATTGCTTTGCAAGCGACCAGATTGGTTTGGACAGACTAGGAGTTGGAGGTAGGCTGAAAAAACAACGGGTTAAGTTACGTTAAACAACGCATGGGACTGGTCAGATAATGAGTTAAATTGGTGGGTTAAATCATGATAGTTTTCTGCCACATGTCTTAAAAGACTGGGCTGAACGGGTCAAAAAGACTGTGGAACTGATCAAAATGTGAGGGACGTAAGCTACAGGCCAGGCAGCTACACTCTCTTACATCTTAACTTCAACCCATCTCCATCACAACAGTCAGCTTCCATCCTTTCGTTTTTACATATATCATTTACTTTTTTCGCAGATATTAGTTTGGTGTTGCCTCTTGAATTAGCAGTTTGCGTGCCTCCTTGTGTGTGTGTGTGTGTGTGTGTGTGTTAAGATCACTGGTGGCTCACTGACATACGACTTGGTCAATGCAGTGAATTTAACGCTAACGTTGTGATAAAGAGGCTCCACGTTCACTGTATCCCCCCTTCTCTCACTGCTGTTGGGTTGTTGCACTGTTGACACATCTCAAAAGTTATGAAATGATCTAAGCAACACACGCATTACATGATGTAGCGTCATTATCTGAGTAATCGAGTTTTTCCTTTTCGTCTAGAACAAGCAGACGACTACGTAGTTAGCAGAATGTACGAGCTTCCTTGAGACATTGAGAGAGAATTTTATATGTGAAAAGTTTTACGAGACATAAGTCTGTCCACAAGTTGCAAACGACATTAGTTAAACGATTTTTTTTTTTAAATGTGTTACGTGAACAGAGAATCAAGAATGACAGTTTCTTAAATTTTTTTTTTAAGAATAGTGGTCGGTTCCACAGAGAATAGCGTAGTAAGGAAGATCAATCAGTGTTCTTTGACGGGCTGAGATTGGGTATTAATAACTCAGTAATATTAATGTGACAGTCGTGCTTGCTGGCCGGAGTGGAGGCAGAGCAACGTGCAAGACATGAGAGAAGTCCTCCTCACTAGACAGGTTTCCTCCCCCACAATATGGCAACATCTTGCATGTCATTTTCCGCCGTACATATTTTTCCCCATATGTTAAGCAGCTTCATTAATATATCTCTTGAATAGGTCAGTATTAATCCTTTTTCTTGTAGGATTTAAATGCGTATATAAAAGGCAGGATGGGAGGGTTAAGTAGTGCAAGTGGAAAAAGTCTTATCAAACATCGTTATAGTAAATTTCCTAAACACTGGCAATGCTCGTCTTTGTCCATCCATTTAAATTTATGTTCTTTGTGATTCCCCTTTCTGTTCACCTCATTAGCATAACTCATCGGGATCAGTCTTCATAGATTTTTGAGAGTCTGTTAATTCTCTCCTCGTGTCAACATTAGGGACCTCCACGCATCCGCCTGCCTCACAATTTTTGCCAAATGTACAAATTCTGACGCAGCCTCGGAGTGAGGATAATGCATGATTTGAATTATAATTTCTGTAAACTGACAAATAAAACAATCATAAAGGGCTACCAGGTCTCCCTCGTCAGTTAACAGCCTCTTTAACAATACTCCACTCATAATGATATTTAGAAAATTATAAGATCTTTCGTATATCACTTTGCTGTATATGATATTGGTCGTCATGCTCGCTCCGGGGCCCTTCACTCCCACCAGAGGGGAGGGGATCATAATGGAAGACTGGAACTATGCCATGGATAAAGTTAACCCAAATTGATAATTCTAGAAGCCAAACAGACGCATTCAAGAGCTCTTCACTGCTCCTGTAATATACCTCACTGTTCAGTGTTTAGCCCGTGGTCGTAACGTGTGCTGAAGTGATTATAATGTCTTACAAATGATCTATATGAAGGGAGAAAGGATGGCTCAAACCTCATACAACTACTCATTAAGAACGCTATCAATTACCCAAACTTACATTGTAAATTGAAATATTTCGTTAGGTAGTACTTGATCTCCACCATGGAAAGAGATAGATAGTCTGTCTATCAGCAGCACTAAAGTTGTCTTACAAGACGGCATGGATACGACTAACGTAGTTAGAGAATTAGTGAGAAATATCGCTTGAGAGAGAGAGAGAGAGAGAGAGAGAGAGAGAGAGAGAGAGAGAGAGAGAGAGAGAGAGAGAGAGAGAGAGAGAGAGAGAACCAATCATCACTGATCAGTAGTTTTTCATATGTTGGAATTTCACGTCTTAGCATACTCGACCGTTGAGGCTGCCTCACCAATTGTACCGGTCTACCACAAACGTTAAATTTCTTAAGTTTTCATCTCAATAAATTATCTCCTATTATGCCATAGAGCAATAATATTAACTATAATGCTCGTGTTTGTCTTTCATGTGCAATTCCTATGTACATCACAGCCTGACTGGGGATTGGTTGAACGATGAAGGACGTAAACATACGATAGCTCCAAGCCGGCGGGGCAGAGTTGTTAGAAACCACCAACTGATTAATTCATCTTTTATTTCATTTATCCCTGATCATAATCATTAGCCTCTGGTCAAGCAAAATCCCGCGGTTTATGTACCAACAAAATCATTAAAATGATTTCGTAATACTATTTAAACAAAAGAGACCTTTAGACATCAATTATAATCAGAAAATAATTATAAAAAGGAGAATGCGAAACTTTTTGGGCTTCAACCTCATATTTCAATATTGTGATTTTCATATATCTACGTTTATTATGAGGTGATCGGTGTACAGTTGAATGATATTAACTCTAAAGCAGCTAAGAATTATGGAAATTAATACATCAGTGACTTTAAAAGATTCCTTAGAATCCGTTCATATCATCCATAAAATCACTATTTTTGTAACTATTAAGATGATAATAGTCTTTATTTCACTTTATAATTGTGCAATTATAAAAGAAAAATAAATAGAATTCACTAAAATAGAAATGATATATTGATATATACGAAAATATGTAGAACGTGTTTGGCTCTTTAAACGTACGAAAATATATGAATTTATTAAATGTCTTGTCGTGAACTATTGGTCAATTCTTTACGAATTTGTAGTATTTTTGAATATTTTACGTTTTTACTAAAGAAGTACAAACGATTTTGAACGAAAAAAGGTAAGACAGAACTATACAAGTTACGAGGTATTGGAAAAGTGCCGTTGCAGGAGTGGCTTATTTTCTCCTAAAAAAAATACGATTTTCATTCTTGTCACTACAAACTAGCGGGTTGTTACAGACCACAAGGCATTATGTTGCCACCATATCAACAGAGCGGTTGTCCAATGTGATCACGTGTTAGTCACCCCATGAACGTATGTGGAGGAGGTTATGCGAAAATTGAATGTGCATTTTGCGTAGACTTCTTGCAAATTTTCAATTTCTCTTTATTCATAATTCGTTTCCGTGAGATTATCAAATAGTGGAATTCAAAGGATAATTCTTTTCCCAAATGATAAACCCCCTACCCTCCACCCCCCACCGCCACCCCGATCATTTCACATTTGCTTTAATTTCACGCGAATTAATATTGGTGCTCCCTGGTCTTTAAATTTGCATATAACGTATCCTAACCAGACCAAGAGAAATTAATCCTTTATTAGTCTCTCATATATACTATGTGGGAGCCTTCCCTGGGTGGAACACTTTTGATAGCGTGGGTAGAGTGACGGTAGATATGTTTTTTAAACGTCAGAAGAAAGCCAGAGGATCTTACTCTCCTTAAATGGTTCAGTGTAAGTGGACACCACAGTCCTGTACATTCAATTTTTACAATTATTTCCCCCTGGAAATCAGAAGGAAGATGAACTGTTCTCTGTAGAAACCAGGGGATATTAGACTTTTGAAAACGACCGAGCCATAAGTGTGTTGTGTACAGTGGAGGACTGGCTACGGAAGCAACGTGTGAAGGTAAGATGGAGATATATTTATATATTATCCCTGGGGATAAGGGAGAAAGAATACTTCCCACGTATTCCCTGCGTGTCGTAAAAGGCGACTGAAAGGGGAGGGAACTGGGGGCTGGAAATCCCCCCCCCCCTCCCCCTTCCCTTTAGTTTTTACTTTTCCGAAAGAACGCACAGAGAAGGGGGCCAAGTGAGGATATTCCCTCTTAGGCTCAGTCCTCTGTTCTTAACGCTATCTTGCTAACGCGGGAAATGCCGAATATGTATGCAAGGAAAAAAGGATATATATATATATATATATATATATATATATATATATATATATATATATATATATATATATATATATATATATATACAGAGGGATAAGTTTGTTGAGTATTCCTGGGAAATTATATGGGAGGGTATTGATTGAGAGGGTGAAGGCATGTACAGAGCATCAGATTGGGGAAGAACAATGCGGTTTCAGAAGTGGTAGAGGATGTGTGGATCAGGTGTTTGCTTTGAAGAATGTATGTGAGAAATACTTAGAAAAGCAAATGGATTTGCATGTAGCATTTATGGATCTGGAGAAGGCATATGATAGAGTTGATAGAGTTGCTCTGTGGAAGGTGGAAGATGGTGTAGGAGGCAAGTTGTTAGAAGCAGTGAAAAGTTTTTATCGAGGATGTAAGGCATGTGTACGTGTAGGAAAAGAGGAAAGTGATTGGTTCTCAGTGAATGTAGGTTTGCGGCAGGGGTGTGATGTCTCCATGGTTGTTTAGTTTGTTTATGGATGGGGTTGTTAGGGAGGTGAATGCAGGAGTTTTGGAAAGAGGGGCAAGTATGCAGTCTGTTGTGGATGAGAGAGCTTGGGAAGTGAGTCACTTGTTCGCTGATGATACAGCGCTGGTGGCTGATTCGTGAAACTGCAGAAGCTGGTGACTGAGTTTGGTAGTGTGTGAAAGAAGAAAGCTGAGAGTAAATGTGAACAAGAGCAAGGTTATTAGGTACAGTAGGGTTGAAGGACAAGTCAGTTGGGAGGTAAGTTTGAATGGAGAAAAACTGGAGGAAGTGAAGTGCTTTAGATATCTGGGAGTGGATTTGGCAGCGGATGGAACCATAGGGTGGGGGAGGGGGCAAAAGTTCTGGGAGCATTGAAGAATGTGTGGAGGTCGACATCATTATCACGGAAAGCAAAACTTGGTTTGTTTGAAGGAATAATGGTTCCAATAATGTTGTATGGTTGCGAGGCGTGGGCTATAGATAGAGTTGTGCGGAGGAGGGTGGCTGTGTTGGAAATTAGATGTTTGAGGACAATATGTGGTGTGAGGTGGTTTGATCGAGTAAGTAATAATAGGGTGAGAGAGATGTGTGGTAATAAAAAGACCGTGGTTGAGAGAGCAGAAGAGGGTGTTTTGAAATGGTTTGGTCACATGGAGAGAATGAGTGAGGAAAGATTGACCAAGAGGATATATGTGTCAGAGGTGGAGGAATGAGGAGAAGTGGGAGACCAAGTTGGAGATGGAAAGATGGAGTGAAAAAGATTTTGAGTGATCGGGGCCTGAACAAACAGGAGGGTGAAAGGCGTGCAAGGAATAGAGTGAATTGGAGCGATGTGGTATACCGTGGTCGACGTGCTGTCATTGGATTGAACCAGGGCATGTGAAGCGTCTGGTGTAAACCATGGAAAGTTCTGTGGGGCCTGGATGTGGAAAGGGAGCTCTGGTTTCGGTGCATTATACATGACAGCTAGAAACTGAGTGTGAACGACTGTGGCCTTTGTTGTCTTTTCCTAGCGCTACCTCGCGCACATGGGAGGGGGCTGTTACTTCATGTGTGGCGGGGTGGCGATGGGAATGAATAAAGGCAGATAGCATGAATTATGTACATGTTTATATATGTATAAGTCTGTGTGTGTATATATATGTATACGTTGAGATGTATAGGTATGTATATTTGCGTGTGTGGACGTGTATGTATATACATGTGTATGTGGGCGGGTTGGGCCTTTCTTTCGTCTGTTTCCACGCGCTACCTCGCTAACGCGGGAGACAGCGACAGGGTAGAATAAATATGAATATATATATATATATATATATATATATATATATATATATATATATATATATATATATATATATATATAAAGTTTAGCCTCTCTCGGCTCCTCCATGTGTTGAAAGTTTGGTATGATTTATATAACTTTGGGAACAAATGTCGTAATATAAACTTGTGCAGAAGTATAGCTATTTTTCTTGTGAATTAGTTGTATGAATCTCTCAGGGTTCGAAACTGTTAAGATGTATGTAGGTATAACATCCCTCACCAAGCAGTTCTTGGTTCTTTGATAACCATGAGACATACTTCCCTCTCAAACTACATTTTTCTCTGAGTATGCATCATACCTTGGAGTAGAGAGGAAGGTCAGTGGTCACTATGACCCCATGAGTCATGTTTCTAGACATGACCCAGAGGTGAGACATGACCCAGAGGTGAGACATGACCCAGAGGTGAGACATGACCCAGAGGTGAGACATGACCCAGAGGTAAGACATGACCCAGAGGTGAGACATGACCCAGAGGTAAGACATGACCCAGAGGTAAGACATGACCCAGAGGTGAGACATGACCCAGAGGTGAGACATGACCCAGAGGTGAGACATGACCCAGAGGTAAGACATGACCCAGAGGTGAGACATGACCCAGAGGTAAGACATGACCCAGAGGTAAGACATGACCCAGAGGTAAGACATGACCCAGAGGTAAGACATGTCTAATATAAGCTTAATGTTATGACTGTTTATGGAAGAGCTCTGTTAAATCCTATGTCAGCCAGGTTACCTCCACTTTTCATGCTAGTCTACCATTGTTGGGTTAGTAGTTTACCATGGTTGTTAGGGTTACTGTAGTGTATACTGGTCTACGCATTCGGGAGGTTATCCATTTAGTAAGAGAGACCCGGGAAAACGTAGAGAAAAAACGCAGAAGGGTTGCTGACTTACGATTTACTCCCCACCGCCATTTCATGATGTCTTAGGAGGTCATGTACAATGCATAGAAAACGAAATGTCATTAAAGATCATAGGAAGAACTGTAAGGTATGATAGAGATGTCTTAGACATACCACAAGCCACATGATGCAAGGTGCGTATACATGATAGTATTGCGATACACGTCAAGATTTATACTAAATTTTATGTTAATGTTTTTGAAAATTATGAAGTAAATTTTGGTGACATATGGGCGCGCTAGGCATTGCAATTATTATAAGTCTGGAGGGAATGATAATGATAATTACAATCACTAATAATGAAAATTATCATCATTAGGAATAGTTTATTATTTTTGTTATAATTTTGATGTTGTTGCTAGTCACTGGTCTTTTTTTTTTTTATATATTCTAGAATCTTCGTCATGAATATATTGTTGGGAATATTCCCCTTACGTCACAATATTTTCCAATGTTTAGATTTCTTAGGACGTACCATTACCAGCGAGAGCCAACAAAGCCAAGAATTACCTTAATTACCGAGCGGTATTGGACCATATTGCCACCTTACCCCAAGCCTTGGAGATGTTAACTCTCGCCCTTGAGCGCAAGGAGAGTCGTCTAACTGGCTCGTTAACCAGCGTTATTACCCTCATTGCCATTACTCACTTGGAAAACTTGATACGAGAAAACCATCTTGTAAGGAAAGATAAAATTCTTTTTAGAGCAAATTTCTTGCCCATCTCTATAGCGGGAAAATATTGAATATTTGGGAATATACCTGAAGAAAACTATGGAGTATTCAAATATCCGTTACTTTTCCGGTAGAAGGTAACGGTCGTTAGAGAAACGACATTTACGTCGTTAAGCTTAGGTTTAACGAGGTCGGAATCTAGTGACGGTCAGACAATTATGTATATTATTACAGAGGAAAGTGTGGGAGGGTAGGTAGTAGTGTAGCCTAGCCTACTGTGGCTCTGTTATATCACGAGTTAATGTGACTTCCTGTCTTGTAAACAATATATGGGGGTCCTCTCCCCCCCCCCCCAGCCAGGGACCATCTTGGCTTCATTACGAAGAGAGAGAGGCTAAAGATGGGAGCTAATTAGGTCACTGTCCCTGCAGGGTCATTAAGACGATGATAATTAGCGTTGTTATCGCACGGTCGACGTTAGTGTAATTTCAAGAAGTTAATGATAGTGTATTAAAGGCGTATACTGAGCATTGTTACTTCCCAGGAAGAAAAAGCTTAGGCCGTCTCAGATGCATGCAGTTGTACTGTTGTAGACTGGTTATAGCTTGGTTGTGTAGTGTTATAGCTTGGTTGTGTAGTGTTATAGCTTGGTTGTGTGGTGTTATAGCTTGGTTGTGTGGTGTTATAGCTTGGTTGTGTGGTGTTATAGCTTGGTTGTGTGGTGTTATAGCATGGTTGTGTGGTGTCATAGCTTGGTTGTGTGGTTTTATAGCTTGGTTGTGTGGTGTTATAGCTTGGTTGTGTGGTGTTATAGCTTGGTTGTGTGGTGTTATAGCTTGGTTGTGTGGTGTTATAGCATGGTTGTGTGGTGTTATAGCTTGGTTGTGTGGTGTTATAGCATGGTTGTGTCGTGTTATAGCTTGGTTGTGTAGTGTTATAGTCTGTGTGTGTTGTAACCTAGCCTGACCTGACCTGACCTAACACAGTCTGGTCAAGTCTATCCACTCAGGTGTAATGACCAGATCTCGTCAAAAAATAGCGTTAGGTAAAGTTAAAAGTGCACAACCTCTGATGATTTTCTTCACAAATTTCCCGGCCTTAACAGCTGCTTCAGCTCAACCAACCCACTATGTAAATTTTTCGTGCGCCACACCTTTAATGAAACAAGTTAATCTTTTTTTTTTTCTTAATTTGATATAATTCTTTTTCTCTCGTTGTAATGAACGCACAGTTATTGTGTTCTTCATCGTAAAATTTAGTCTGTAACATACATGTTAGTTAAGTTGTAAGACATAATTACCATGTATTGCGTTAAATAGTTCAACACATACTGACTGTTAATTAAGATCTCGAGCAACAGTGTTGTACAACGAATAATGTCAGTGATGGTAATTGCTCTGACATTATTCTGAGACACTTAGATATTTTATGACATACCATCCACTTGAGGTGAATTAATTTGGTGTTTGTTTACGCGATTCCTCCTTGAATATGTTGCTGTTGCTGTGTTACATTGTATTACGATTGTGTTACGTCGTCTGGTAGCCTTGTGTGTGTGTGTGTGTGTGTGTGTGTGTGTGTGTGTGTGTGTGTATATATATATATATATATATATATATATATATATATATATATATATATGTCAGGTACCCCTTTATCGACCAGTTACCTGGGGAGGATGAGCACCTGGCTTGGATGTGGGCAGACTGTACGCCCAAGATTCGAACATTTGCACCTTGTCTAAATTACTACGCTGATGAATCTACCTTTAATCAATTAACTTTTGTGTTGATAAGACCCCGTTTTCCTCTCCGTTTCTCAGTAAAGGTAATAATAGTACTCTAAATAAAGACAACAGTAACTCATTTCTGACAGACCTAACAATAAATAACTACAAAGACAATATAGATGTAAACTTAGCTCTTAAGTTCAAAGTAATAAACTACATGAATGAATTTTATGAATGGAGTATCAGTGAGTCAAAATAACGTGTGAATGAACGCGTAGTAAACAAGTGTAAAGGGAGAGAATGAATGGTTTTAAATGACAAACTTTAAATGAGTGGTATATTTAAATGGGATTGTTGCATTGGTGGCATTTAAAGTTTCGCGTTAAATGAAGTTTATGGAAATATATAAATTTGATTTTAGTTTCAGTAGTGGAATATTTAGATTTTATGTAATTCTAAGGGAGAGACTAAAGATTAGTTTTGAAATAATGATGTTTAAAGGATATCGTTAAATTAACGGGCTTTCAAATGTCTCATTTCGGTGAAGAAGTTTAAATAGCAGCTTTATGTTGACGGCGTTTAAACATTCGCGGTTGATTGACGGAATTTTATATTAGTTAAATTACCTACTTAGAAAGTTCAGATATTAATAACCACAGGTAACTAAGTGCATTGGCTTCGTGTAAATGATGTGTTTGGCAGATATTATTTAAAATTACGGAGTTTGTAGGGCTGGGTAGGAAAGACGGATTTTAATAGTCTGCTTTTGACGGAGTTAAATTGATGGATTTTAAGTTTGCGTTGGCGTAACGGACTTCAAAACTTTGTTCTTATGGCAGATTTTATTGCTTTATACCCACAAGATTTGTTTAATGGTGGAAATATGTGGACGCAGCCATAGCAGTCATCAAGTAAAGTTAAGGTTTTCCCATGAATATATTTGGCGAAATTTGATGGTTCTTAATTCTGCACAGAGCAACATATCACATCATGGTATGTTGTCTTCACTATGCTCCATGTAACCTCTCTGTTGTGCAAACAGAAAACTCATAGATGAATATAATGAAAATAATTCGAATTGGGATTTTGAAAGCTGTGTACCGTACACAACGACCAGGTATATTTGGCGGTGGAGGGGAGTTTATGGTCCCCCCCCCTCACCCCCCCTCCCCCCCTCACGTCAGCCTGGGGTCAGTGTTGCCATTCATGTGAATATTAATATTTGTTCTTCGTGTTTATGTTCGTTGTGTTTGTCCGTGTGTCTGACTACCATCAAGTGTGTGCGTTACGGGGAAAGATGTCCACACTTACACAGCCCCGCTTTGAGCTTAACCCCGCATATGTGAACTCTCTGACACACACACAGACACACAGACAGACAGACACACACACACACACAGACACAGACACACAGACACACACACACACACACACACACACACACTAGACTCAGTCAGGTGGGTGCGCATGTGTGTTAGATGGGCATAAGTCTGCATCCAGACCTCGTAATTTCCCTCCTAATATCCTTTTTCCACTGAGTTCACGTGTTTCTCTCATGTGTCCTTCCCGCCACTCCTCCAGTTACGTCGGGAATGTATATAGAACCACTGGGTCTCGTGGGGGAATTACCTTCGCGTGATTACCTCGTGCAGTTCTCTCGTTAGTCATTTGACGAATACCATCTCATGTGCTGGTCCTTGTTTTTACCTCAGAGCTTCACTCATTGTCGTCTAATCTCACCCTTTGTTAATCTCCCTGTGTGTATGTGTATGTGTTGTGTGTGTGTGTGTGTGTGTGTGTGTGTGTGTGGGCGCTGCTCTCCCCCCCCCCACACACACACACACTATCCTCTGTTTATTCTGGCAACATCAGAGGAACCCATGGCCACCCCTACGTTGATGAACCTGCTCTGTCGTCTTCCTCATCTCGTGTTTGAAGTACAACTTTTTAGCAATTTCGTGTGAGGATGGGGGCCCCTGATTTGCATAGTTTTTGGGACACTATTGTTACGAAGTAACACCTTATACAGCCCAGTAACTTAACCCGCACAGCTGTGTGTGTCTACAATTTCTACCTTGTTTTTAAGTCCTATTTTTTTTGTGTGGGACTCACGTATGTGGTCTGTACAAGTGGGGTTAAGAACACTTTTACTGGAATACATTTACTGTATTCACCTGCTGCATTATGTATTTTGTAAGTGTTGATTTTCTAGATGTTAAATGTTCTGGGAAAATTGTATTTTCTACGATCCTTGAAATGTATAATTGGTTTATTTCTCCTGAAATCTTGTATTAGGATTTTGTTATCATAAAGTCATGATCATCTGTATTCTCATGGTGTAATATTGACTCCTCGAACACGACGGGACGACTCATTTGTTTGATGACCTTCTGTGTGACCTGACCCTGAAGGGTGAAGTTAAAGGACAGGTCGTACAGTCGTGCTCAAGGGTCGTACCGTCGTGCTCAAGTGATCGTACCGTCGTGCTCAAGGGTCGTACCGTCGTGTTCAAGTGATCGTACCGTCGTGCTCAAGGGTCGTACCGTCGTGCTCAAGGATCGTACCGTCGTGCTCAAAGGGTCGTACCGTCGTGCTCAAGGGGTCGTACCGTCGTGTTGTAGGCCTACCTGTGGATCGCTTGATGGGTTAAATTTATTATTCTTCAGCACGGAAGAAAACTTATCAAAAGCTGAGTCGGTTTCCTCTAACTTTTTGACTTATTATATTCGTAATGATTTCTTTAAATTTTTCTATTTTTTCCTAAACTTTCCCCTTCCTGTCTGCGTCGCTAGCAGGCCTGCGACGCTCAGACTCTCTCTCTCTCTCTCTCTCTCTCTCTCTCTCTCTCTCTCTCTCTCTCTCTCTTATAGAAAAGTTTTCTCAGCAAATGGGATTTGGTCATCCTTACAGTGGTGAGCAGGTGACAAAAGTTATTGTGTTACACATCGAGGGTCGTGAAGTTTGTATCATTGGTTTAGGTTTTGTTATTCAGGGTCCTCCGGCGATGTTCTTCAGGGTCCTCCGGCGATGTTCTTCAGGGTCCTCCGGCGATGTTCTTCAGGGTTCTCTGGCACTGTTCTTCAGTGTCCTCTGGTACTGTTCTTCAGGGTCCTCTGGCGATGTTCTTCAGGGTTCTCTGGCGATGTTCTTCAGGGTTCTCTGGTACTGTTCTTCAGGGTCCTCTGGCGATGTTCTTCAGGGTTCTCTGGCGATGTTCTTCAGGGTTCTTTGGTACTGTTCTTCAGGGTCCTCTGGCGATGTTCTTCAGGGTTCTCTGGCAGTGTTCTTCAAGTCCTCTGGTACTGTTCTTCAGGGTCCTCTGGCGATGTTCTTCAGGGTCCTCTGGCGATGTTCTTCAGGGTCCTCTGGTACTGTTCTTCAGAGTCCTCTGGTACTGTTCTTCAGGGTCCTCTGGTACTGTTCTTCAGGGTCCTCTGGTACTGTTCTTCAGGGTTCTGTGGCGTTGTTCTCCCTGGCGCCTCATCCCCGACCCAGCCCTGACCAGTCAGTCTTCGTGGTCACACACATTCTTCTTGGCTTTCACTGTCCAGCGTTATTTTTGACTGACTCCCAGAGAGGGGAAGAAAGAAAGAAAGAAAGAAAGAAAATGGTGGCATATATATCATTTTTTTTTCTTCTCTTGTGGACAGAAGTCGACTTGTGGTGCTGCTGCCACCCTGGGCGGGGAGGGGGGGGGGGGGGGGGGGAGAGGGGGAGACTTTAAAGAAATCATCTCGGGTAACCCGGATGTCACCAGTGACCAACCCATCTCTCTCTCTCTCTCTCTCTCTCTCTCTCTCTCTCTCTCTCTCTCTCTCTCTCTCTCTCTCCTGCCATCACAGTTTGGGTCTAAAATGGCCAAGTGATGTCTTAAAGATAGCGCTCTCCTCCACACACCCCCCCCCACAATTAACTCCCAATTGTGGGGCCAATTAACTTTACTCTTGTGGACCAATTAACTTAGTCTTGCGGGCCAATTAGGAGTCATATGATGGGTAATAGTGTTTCAGTTGTGAAGTGGAGGAAAAAGTTTTTTACACGAGCCGGTTCCTTTCCTGTCTTGCTCACAAGTGAGAAAGTTATCTTTATCTTGTTATGGCCAGAGTGGTCGAGGAGTGTGTGGTCACCAACCCACAACACAAGTTTTAATAGAGTTTTCTCCCTCTCTCTCTTGTTCAGTGTTGTCATGCCCTCCCTGTTATCTGGGGGGGGGGGGGTCACCCCCACCTGCCGCTCTTGACCCTACATGTTATCATTATGTCTACCTCAGGCCGCCATCTTGGTGATCGTGTGAACCTCAGGCCGCCATCTTGGTGACCTAGTGACCCTCAGGCCGCCATCTTGGTGATCGTGTGACCTCAGGCCGCCATCTTGGTGATCGTGTGACCCCCAGGCCGCCATCTTGGTGATCGTGTGACCTCAGGCCGCCATCTTGGTGACCTAGTGACCCTCAGGCCGCCATCTTGGTGATCGTGTGACCTCAGGCCGCCATCTTGGTGATCTAGTGACCCTCAGGCCGCCATCTTGGTGATCTAGTGATCCTCAGGCCGCCATCTTGGTGATCGTGTGACCTCAGGCCGCCATCTTGGTGATCTCGTGACCCCCAGGCCGCCATCTTGATGATCTCGTGACCCCCAGGCCGCCATCTTGGTGATCGTGTGACCCCCAGGCCGCCATCTTGGTGATCGTGTGACCTCAGGCCGCCATCTTGGTGATCGTGTGACCTCAGGCCGCCATCTTGGTGATCGTGTGACCCCCCCAGGCCGCCATCTTGGTGATCGTGTGACCTCAGGCCGCCATCTTGGTGACCTAGTGACCCTCAGGCCGCCATCTTGGTGATCGTGTGACCCCCAGGCCGCCATCTTGGTGATCGTGTGACCCTCAGGCCGCCATCTTGGTGATCGTGTGACCTCAGGCCGCCATCTTGGTGATCGTGTGACCTCAGGCCGCCATCTTGGTGATCTAGTGACCTCAGGCCGCCATCTTGGTGATCGTGTGACCCAGACAAGCGGAAGCTTCCGGTACAATGCACTCTGTGGGTCCGGTTAATCGCATCGCAGGGTGATTGGCAGCTAAAGCCTGAGCGCCAGTGATCCGGTTAATAGGTGGCCGGAACAATATGATCAAGGATTTAATGTAATATGGCGGGAGTTTGGCTCAGCGGTCCAGGCTACAGCTGATCACCGCCTCGCCTCCGGTGATTGGCTGCCTCGCGACTCAGACAACAGCTGATCACCGCCTCCCCTCCGGTGATTGGCTGCCTCGCGACTCAGACAACAGCTGATCGCTGTCATCAACAAATACGACAAATTAACGCAATAAAAACTATCATTATCATCATATTTTCCGATGAAATTAATACCCCCATATTTTACACGCGACTAAGGCTCGTAATATATGTTATGGTAATTAATCAGATGGTTTTGAAATGGAAAAAAAAAAACCATTGGATTACCTTCCCTTGGATGACGGAATATTAGTTTTATTTATATTGCTTAGTTGAAGGATTAATGATATTTGTGATGACTTGGGCTTGATTAATGAGAGCGGAAGATTCCCTCAGTCATTCAAACAGATAAATTTATCTTACTGTGCAGTACGAGAATGGTGGGTTCATAGTTTTTCAAATGCATTTTGTGATGCGGTTTTAATGGTCTTGTGGAAACACCTAATGTTGGTTAGTACCTTACACTTGGTCGTCTAACGTGATTACTGTCTCATTAATACATGGGCATAATTAATGACCCCTCATGATCACTCCTCGGCCTTGTTTTGTGAGGTGTTGGTGGTGTGTGGGTTGCTATACTCTTGCCCTCCTCCCCCCCAGCCCGTAAAGCTCAAGAGAGGTTCTTATCGTATTGGAGAATGGTTGTTATGGTTGTTCTGAGGTGTTGTTATGGTGTTATTGTGTGTGTAAGTTAATCCTTTGAGTTTGTGAGTGTTTTCAGTACACAAAGGTTATAAATGATACATATGTTAGAAAACGTGAACAAGGTTTGTTAAGGTCATTATTAGGGTGTTTAGATTGTGCTTATCAACCATTCAGACGTTCATCATAGGGTCAAGGGAGAGGTATCTAGATTAAAAAAAAAGGACGAGTTCTGAGGACACTGTCAATGCATTCCATGTGATATAACTTCTGTATCCACTTTTACGAAGCAAAATTAGAAAGTTTGGTAAAGACTTTTACACTTTATTTCACAATTATCTAATCTAAATACATCCTAATTAGGATTGAATCATTTTACAAGGTATTTTTGAGTATATGTGATCACACACACACACACACACACACACACGAGAGAGGGTGGTGTTTAGACTATATACCAGGAGGTCAGGTCAGACCAAGTGATGTCAGGTCACGAAGGTTAGCTCCATAAAGAAGCAGAGAGGCAAAAAAAAAAAAAAGGAGTTTGTTTTTCTTGGCCTCGAGTTTTAGTGGTCTGAGTTGAGGTTGTGTTGGGGTAAGTTAATGTTTGTTTTGTGTGACATTTGTGGCAATAGTTCCCTCTCTGTGGTGGTGGTGGGGGGAGGGGGGGGGGGAGGTCTACACAGCGGCTTGGGGGAGGGGAAGCGGAGGGGGTGGGGGCAGCAGGAACACTGGGGTGGGCTTGGAGTGGGGTGAGGTGGGGTGGGTGGCGTGGGTTGGGGTGGGGTGGGGTTGAGTGGGGTGGGGTGGGCTGGGAGTGGGTTGGGGTTGGGTTGGGTGGGGTGGGCTGGGGGGGGGGAGGTTAAAGCCGAAAAGCGTAACGTCTCGTGGTGAGCAGCAGCAGGGGGGGTGGGGGGGGGGACACTTGTTACTTCAGCTGTCACAGTTGTGTTGTGAGATTGTGTTACGACTGTGACAGATGATGTAATGTGACTTCAAAGACACCACCAACAACAACAACCACAACAACTACAACAACCACAACAACTACAACAACCACAACTACAACAACTAGCAACAACAACTACAACCACAACCAGCAGCAGCAGCAGCAAGTCATAACCAGATCGAGTATTGTTATGTTGTGTCTGTGAACCATCCAGTGTGTCTGACACACACACACACACACACACACACACACACACACACACACACACGAGTGAGAGCCAGAGGGTCACATCTCCCAGTGGCACTTATGCCATTGGCACCAGCGTTAGTGCCATTACCACCACAGTGAGCATCATCCACCCCCCACCCCCCCACCAGTGCCATTCCTCCCCCCCGCTCCCCTCTCACAGCTAGTGGCCAGCTGCGCCTCCAGCGCCGCCCTGAAACCATGACCTCCTCCGCCAGTGTTTCAGGGTACTTGTGTTGCTACTTGTGTTCCTACTTGTGTTTCAGGGTCCTGTGTATCATGAGTACATCTTTATGTTTTCAAGGTGTGTTTCATGTGTGTTTCAGGGGTACTTCATGTTTCAGGGGTTCCCTTTTGTGTATCATGGATACCATTGTGTGTCAGGTTATCGTCTGTGTTTCAAGCTGACCTTTGTGTTTCAGGGGGACGTGTGGTATTTTAAGAGATACATGATGTTTCAGGAAGTAACTGTTTTGTTGAAGGGTTAGTCCTCGTGACTCTTGTCTGTCGACCCCTCAGGGTTCGTCTTGTATGTCAGTCTTCTTTCGAATGAGGCGAGACACTTCTGTAACTAGTTAGTGAGGTTGAAAGTAATACTGCAGAAATAGACTTGATAAATACTTCGCTTCAAGTTTACGAATTAGATTATTTGCACCTCCATAATCACAGTGACAATTTGTAGGTTATTCTCTCCCAATTATCAATATGCCTCTGACTTTTACTACATTAATTTGTGTGTTTTTGATATCTTCCTTTATCACTAGGAGCTTCGGAATGACCCAGTGGTCTCTTGCTGTTTGAATTCCTTTGTATTCGTCTATGTTCTTGTGTGTAAGGCTCTCCCTTGCATTACTTGTTCCCCATTGTATTACCAGGTCCCCCTCACATATTGCGTTTCTCCTGTATTTGAAATTCCCAGGCAGTGTTGGTTTTTGTCAGAGCAATGTGCGTGATGGCCTAGCCTGGCCCTGCACTAGGTATGTGTGAGGGTGTGAGCTCCTGTCCGCTCATGGCTTCCAAACACAGAAATTACATTTGTTCTGTGTTGCTGGGAGGGAGTTGTACCTGTCTCTCGTGGAGGAGCGCCCACAGGTCTGGGTTATAATTACACTGAGACCTTTTCTTCCCTCGTGTTGTATCTTCATTAATTTGCATTTATGTTCGTTGAACCTCATCATCCACGTATCAGAGCAAGTCATGAGACTTAAGTGTCTTTGTAAGCGTGTGTTCCTGGTGATTCCCTCTTTCCTTCATGACATCATCTGCAGACTTAATCACAAATGAGTCCACTTTTACCACGAGAAGGTTCCCTGACATGCCTCCCTTTGTTCCCTCACAGAGAGAGAGAGAGAGAGAGAGAGAGAGAGAGAGAGAGAGAGAGAGAGAGAGAGAGAGAGAGAGTGTCTGTCTGTCTGTCTTGAGCTCATCACACTCGTCCTTCTGTCGTGGTTTGGTCGTTCACACAGCCACACCGCAGCGACACAATCCACCGCCACACCCTTCCCCCTCCCCCCTCCCCCAATCCTCCCCTCCTCCTCCTTCTCCTCCCACCAGAGGCCAACTTCAACCCCCCCAGGCCAACTTCAAGTCCAACCCCCCCCCCCCTCCCCCCCCCGCCATCATCCAGAATAACTTAGTTCCACCAGAGAGCCTCGTCCAGCATCACCAGTTAAGGACAGTAACGAGTTAGTGTAAGACTTTGGATAAGTTGTAAAGCGTTTGTGTGTGTGTGTGTGTGTGTGTGTGTGTGTGTGTGTGTATGTATGTGTGTGTGTGTGTGTGTGTGTGTGTATGTATGTGTGTGTGTGTGTGTTCGTACTGCAGGTGTGGTACGGCTCAAGATGCCATTGATTTATAATAAGACTCTTGAGAGAGAATAATCAAACTAAAGTATTATTGTAGAAGACCTCCGAGTGTAATCATAGAAGATCGGGTGATTTTTAGTGGATGCAGGTTTCGTGTGCTGGCATTTCGTGTGCTGGCATTTCGTGTGCTGGCTGGTTTGTTTGTTGGTTTGCTTTGTTGGTTAGAAATGCTGGGTTACGGTCAGCATGACACCAGCCATATTGTGACTGTGTTAGGTCGTGTAACTGTAACGAGAGGTAAATAGAAATTTGCATGAGCTTCGCTTTATGGTCTTTGGCTCTTGTTAAAATATTGATATAAACTCTGACGTAAATATTCTGTTTTATTTTCTCTCTTTTTTGTGTTGATTCGGTGATGACCAGCTTAATTGTTTGATGTAGTTCATGTGTTTCTTGATGTTTGGTGTCTCATAGTCACAAGTGACCGAGCAGAGGACAAACCGACCCCGATGGCCAATGTCTTTGGGAAAGTGAAAGTCTGATTGTATCTTCGTCTGTCCCACACGTGTTTCCCAGAGGCTTCTGTCCTACACCTGTCC